>NW_022284503.1:0-4328 GCF_004355925.1 Anarrhichthys ocellatus
TACACTCTTTGGTGATTTCTTGAATTTGAAATACACTTTGAGTTTTCCTTCTTCTCCTTGTCCTCCTGCTGCAGGGCAGCCAGTCGAGCCGTCTCTTCCTTCTGCAGAAACTCCCGCAGCTGGTCAAACTCCTCTCTGATCTGCTTTTCTATATGACCTGAGTCTGGTTCTAGCACATGCATTATAATTTATAAAAATATTTTTCCCATTACCTTATTTTCTCATTGCACAGCTCCTGTCTTCCTCAGTTGCTCTGCTTCCAGTGCAGCTTGTTTTAAGTAGAGCTTTTATCCAATCAGATTTCACCTCTGTGTCTCTAGGTAAGAAGAGAGGCCCCAGGCCTGCAGACTCACAAGTGCATCCATGTGCAGTTTAAGTGAATGGGGGCGATATTGTTGATTGTCATCGTCTTCAACCAATCAGATCTTTAGTTTGACATGTTGGGCGTATTCTTTGACATGTCAGAGCCTGCTAGCTGGTCTACAAGTACGTCAGCATTACGAAGCAGCTCTGCAGTGAGGTGCAGCATGTGCTGTGATTGGTCAGTGCAGCACGTGACTATTGTGAAACAAAACTTAAAGTAGCCATCAGAGGCTTTGTCGGAGTATTAAGAGTTCAAATTGATAGATATGGAAGAAATTATGACATTTTTGGCTTTTTGCTTGGTGTAGATTTTTTATTTTTTTACCTAGCTTTGTTTTTTTAACACTCAATGGCTGAAGGAGGAGGAGAAACAGATTTGTGAGTTGGGATTTAACCGTGGGATGAAACTCTTTGTCAACAAAGAAAGGAGGATGGAGTTTGTCTTCAAGTGAACTGCGTTTGTTTTTTTACATCTAATATCTGAATGGCCCTCGAGTGTGTAGCACAATGCGTGTTCCACTGCAGGTCTGCTGGATTGATTTTTCATGCTCTGTTGTCATATGAATATATGTGACTGGTTCTTGTGAGTTTGTTGTTATCATTGTGTTAATTATATTGCTTTGGACTATATGCATTGTCCGTTAATTACGAAGCATACCATCATGAGCAGAGTTATTGTTTAAGCTAGTTTAGCGTAGCCTCCCAGAAGTGCGATGCCTCAGCTGTCTTTTGTTTTGTTTTGTTTCGTTCCGGGTTCAGAGGTCACAAAGCCCGTTGTCTCCTACGTGAGCGCAGTCCACCGAAAACATTATATTTCCCACAATTTAAGCTTCTGCATTTTCCAAATGCACTAGTATTATTCAAACGTATCGTTCGGTTCGTAAGCCTCGTACCGAACGGTTTAATACGAATACGTGTATTGTTACACCAATAGAAACAAATAACTGTAGCTTGTTCTTCATAATGAGATTATTAGGTGGTGTTTCAGCTGCAGGACAGCACTGAAGGCCCAGGTATAAAATGCACGGCCCGCCACTGTACTGTTGGGTAAGTTTGTGTGGACAACATGGAGAGTGTGTCTTTAACTAGAAGTCAGTTCACTGGACCTTTATGTTCGACATCAGTCCTTTGCTCTTTGTGTTGCTTTGCTCTATTCTCTGAGCTTTAAAAAAGCCAACATGAACGACATTCCACTTCATCTTGTATGTTTGAACCTTTGGCACTATTATCACTTGCTTTTTTGTTTAGTTGCCTTTTGTTTGCCTTCTGGGATTATCTTTCTTTGATCTATGGCAAGGCGAGATCCTTTCAGTACGTGAGCTCTACACATGCCTGACTTAGTGAGTGACCTACTTTTTGTGTTGGGGCTGTTGGATAGTATACGCACTCTTTGTGAGCTGAGAATGTAGGTGTGGCCAGGCTAACAACCAAATATTAAACAGAGGCTTTCTGCAAGAGCTGAGACGGAGAATTGCAAACTATTGAAGAGGAAATGGCAGCTCAAGCAGTCAGCGTGCTTATCACAGGAGCCAACAGAGGCCTGGGCCTGGAAATGGTTAAGCAAATGGTTGAGGGCTCCCTTCCAGTGAGAAAGCTGTTCGCCTGCTGCAGGGAACCAGCTGGACCCAGGGCTGAGGTGAGTCTTTACTTCCTCTTTGACTCATTGTGCTCTTCAACAGAACAGAACAATACATCAGAAAAAGGTTTGCAAACCATAATATTGCATGACTTAGAAGAAGCAAGAATCCTGCATAGATGAAAGCGGTGGTGCAAGACGTATTCAGATATTTTGCATAAGTAAAAGAAGCGTGAAAAAATAAAGCAAAACTCCTATTACTATCAAAAATTGCCAAAAGCATTCATGCAAAATTGATTTTTTTCTGAATAGGGAGTGATTCATTAATGTGTGCATGACTTTATTTCTGCAGTTGGTAAAGCTGGTGCTAACTTCAATGACTTTTATACTGTTTGATAGCTCAACCTATTGTAATACATAATTATGTATTAGTTGATTTAGGTTTTGTATTCATTTAAATCTGCAAAGTAACTAGTAGCTGAAGTTAGCAAATAAATGTGGTGGCATATAGAAAAATGGAAATATTCAAGAAAAGTATCTCAGAACAGTACTCGAGTAAATGTATTTCATTATACCTCATGATTATTTGTTTTTATGCTTTTTTCATGCTGAATGACCTATTTTCAAGAAACGAGATTTGAAGTGGTGCTTTTGAGTGATTCTTTGTGAAAAAACTTTTTTTTGCAGATTAAATTGACTAACTTGTCTTCTCTGTATATTTTAAGGCCTTGCAAACACTGGCAAAGAAGCACCCTGACGTCATCGTTGTCGTCCGTCTGGGTACAAGCTCTCTCTTTGTGTTACGTTGTGTTGAACCCTCCATCCTGCTCCCATGTTGTCCTGGCACGCACTGGCCTCGACTCTATGAATAGCTCACGGCTCTTGATATTTATCTGACTGTCTGCTATTGATCACCTCTGATGCTCCACTTTCCTTCTCTCTCTGTCAGACGCCACTGACCTTTGTAGCATTAAACTGTGTGCGCAGCAGGTGGGCTCTGTGGTTGGGACGGGTGGTCTCAACCTGCTGATTAACAACGCAGGCATACTGGTTAAAGCCACCGTGCAGGAAACCACTACTGAAGACATGCAGAACACCTTCAACACCAATGTCATTGGCCCTATGAACATCATTAAAGTAAGGGAGAGGAAGATCTGACACACAGAACTCTAACACTGTTCAAGTTTCCTCTTGCTGACTGTCTTGCTGGTGGTCATCATTTAGGAGTTCCTGCCTCACCTTCGTGCAGCAGCGAAGGCCAGTAGGATAACAGGGATGTCCAGCAGCAAAGCAGCCGTCGTCAGCATCTCCTCATTTCTGGGTTCATTGGAAGTTGTAAAACAGTCATATGCCCACTTCCGTGCCGTCCCCTACCGCGTCAGCAAAGTGAGTGACAACCTGTTAACACTGTGACCTGCTACTCAATGGCTTCATCTTACATTTAAGTGCAGCTGTTCACCCATCACCTCAATTGCTTCATCCGTCCCCCCTCTTCTCTCCTCAGGCAGGTTTGCATATGCTGACACTGTGTGCTGCAGAGGAGCTAAAGACGGATGAGATCCTGTTTTCTCTGATACACCCTGGCTGGGTGCGCACTGACATGGGTGGAGAGGAGGTGAGTCAGCAGGAAACAATGTCGAGGAAGCTCTGAATGACACTTTACTTTATCAACTGAGAAGCACAACATTAAAATCACACCATATGATTTCACAGGATCAGATTCATAAAACTTATTCATTTTAAAGATTCATCCTACACAGCACAGGCTTGTTTTATTCATGCGTTTCACTTCTTTAAAGTTCATTTTAAGCCTTTAAAGAAATTTGCAACATCTTATGGTCCCTCGAGTGAACCCACGTGATTACAGATATCCTGCATGCTTTCACTTGCCAACATAGTGACATCAAAATAAGATGTGGATCAGATATGAAAGTTTCCCAGCCGGTCAGGAATGAAAATGGCCGACTGAGTATGATTTTTTTTGAACAACAGATTTTAACCACTTATAGGTAGAGTCCATAACTGGTCTGTGAGTAGAATCATTAGATTCTTAACTCAGCTGTGCGAGCCTTCGTGTTAACTGTGTGTTTCCGACCACCAGGGGGAGATCGATGCTCCGGACAGTGTGAAGGGGATGCTCAGTGTGATGGCGTCCCTGACTGAGGAGCAGAACGGAGCCTTCCTGAGCTACCAGGGCAATACCCTCCCCTGGTAGCTTTAAGCAACCACTTCATAAACTGCAGTCAATCACTAACTGAAAATAAAATAAACCAATACTTGTGCTCATTACTTTGCCTACATCGTGCTCATTTTACACATAAGCATGCACTTAGATGAGTTGATACACTCTTTGGTGATTTCTTGAATTTGAAATACACTTTGAGTTTTC
>NW_022284504.1:0-4328 GCF_004355925.1 Anarrhichthys ocellatus
TACACTCTTTGGTGATTTCTTGAATTTGAAATACACTTTGAGTTTTCCTTCTTCTCCTTGTCCTCCTGCTGCAGGGCAGCCAGTCGAGCCGTCTCTTCCTTCTGCAGAAACTCCCGCAGCTGGTCAAACTCCTCTCTGATCTGCTTTTCTATATGACCTGAGTCTGGTTCTAGCACATGCATTATAATTTATAAAAATATTTTTCCCATTACCTTATTTTCTCATTGCACAGCTCCTGTCTTCCTCAGTTGCTCTGCTTCCAGTGCAGCTTGTTTTAAGTAGAGCTTTTATCCAATCAGATTTCACCTCTGTGTCTCTAGGTAAGAAGAGAGGCCCCAGGCCTGCAGACTCACAAGTGCATCCATGTGCAGTTTAAGTGAATGGGGGCGATATTGTTGATTGTCATCGTCTTCAACCAATCAGATCTTTAGTTTGACATGTTGGGCGTATTCTTTGACATGTCAGAGCCTGCTAGCTGGTCTACAAGTACGTCAGCATTACGAAGCAGCTCTGCAGTGAGGTGCAGCATGTGCTGTGATTGGTCAGTGCAGCACGTGACTATTGTGAAACAAAACTTAAAGTAGCCATCAGAGGCTTTGTCGGAGTATTAAGAGTTCAAATTGATAGATATGGAAGAAATTATGACATTTTTGGCTTTTTGCTTGGTGTAGATTTTTTATTTTTTTACCTAGCTTTGTTTTTTTAACACTCAATGGCTGAAGGAGGAGGAGAAACAGATTTGTGAGTTGGGATTTAACCGTGGGATGAAACTCTTTGTCAACAAAGAAAGGAGGATGGAGTTTGTCTTCAAGTGAACTGCGTTTGTTTTTTTACATCTAATATCTGAATGGCCCTCGAGTGTGTAGCACAATGCGTGTTCCACTGCAGGTCTGCTGGATTGATTTTTCATGCTCTGTTGTCATATGAATATATGTGACTGGTTCTTGTGAGTTTGTTGTTATCATTGTGTTAATTATATTGCTTTGGACTATATGCATTGTCCGTTAATTACGAAGCATACCATCATGAGCAGAGTTATTGTTTAAGCTAGTTTAGCGTAGCCTCCCAGAAGTGCGATGCCTCAGCTGTCTTTTGTTTTGTTTTGTTTCGTTCCGGGTTCAGAGGTCACAAAGCCCGTTGTCTCCTACGTGAGCGCAGTCCACCGAAAACATTATATTTCCCACAATTTAAGCTTCTGCATTTTCCAAATGCACTAGTATTATTCAAACGTATCGTTCGGTTCGTAAGCCTCGTACCGAACGGTTTAATACGAATACGTGTATTGTTACACCAATAGAAACAAATAACTGTAGCTTGTTCTTCATAATGAGATTATTAGGTGGTGTTTCAGCTGCAGGACAGCACTGAAGGCCCAGGTATAAAATGCACGGCCCGCCACTGTACTGTTGGGTAAGTTTGTGTGGACAACATGGAGAGTGTGTCTTTAACTAGAAGTCAGTTCACTGGACCTTTATGTTCGACATCAGTCCTTTGCTCTTTGTGTTGCTTTGCTCTATTCTCTGAGCTTTAAAAAAGCCAACATGAACGACATTCCACTTCATCTTGTATGTTTGAACCTTTGGCACTATTATCACTTGCTTTTTTGTTTAGTTGCCTTTTGTTTGCCTTCTGGGATTATCTTTCTTTGATCTATGGCAAGGCGAGATCCTTTCAGTACGTGAGCTCTACACATGCCTGACTTAGTGAGTGACCTACTTTTTGTGTTGGGGCTGTTGGATAGTATACGCACTCTTTGTGAGCTGAGAATGTAGGTGTGGCCAGGCTAACAACCAAATATTAAACAGAGGCTTTCTGCAAGAGCTGAGACGGAGAATTGCAAACTATTGAAGAGGAAATGGCAGCTCAAGCAGTCAGCGTGCTTATCACAGGAGCCAACAGAGGCCTGGGCCTGGAAATGGTTAAGCAAATGGTTGAGGGCTCCCTTCCAGTGAGAAAGCTGTTCGCCTGCTGCAGGGAACCAGCTGGACCCAGGGCTGAGGTGAGTCTTTACTTCCTCTTTGACTCATTGTGCTCTTCAACAGAACAGAACAATACATCAGAAAAAGGTTTGCAAACCATAATATTGCATGACTTAGAAGAAGCAAGAATCCTGCATAGATGAAAGCGGTGGTGCAAGACGTATTCAGATATTTTGCATAAGTAAAAGAAGCGTGAAAAAATAAAGCAAAACTCCTATTACTATCAAAAATTGCCAAAAGCATTCATGCAAAATTGATTTTTTTCTGAATAGGGAGTGATTCATTAATGTGTGCATGACTTTATTTCTGCAGTTGGTAAAGCTGGTGCTAACTTCAATGACTTTTATACTGTTTGATAGCTCAACCTATTGTAATACATAATTATGTATTAGTTGATTTAGGTTTTGTATTCATTTAAATCTGCAAAGTAACTAGTAGCTGAAGTTAGCAAATAAATGTGGTGGCATATAGAAAAATGGAAATATTCAAGAAAAGTATCTCAGAACAGTACTCGAGTAAATGTATTTCATTATACCTCATGATTATTTGTTTTTATGCTTTTTTCATGCTGAATGACCTATTTTCAAGAAACGAGATTTGAAGTGGTGCTTTTGAGTGATTCTTTGTGAAAAAACTTTTTTTTGCAGATTAAATTGACTAACTTGTCTTCTCTGTATATTTTAAGGCCTTGCAAACACTGGCAAAGAAGCACCCTGACGTCATCGTTGTCGTCCGTCTGGGTACAAGCTCTCTCTTTGTGTTACGTTGTGTTGAACCCTCCGTCCTGCTCCCATGTTGTCCTGGCACGCACTGGCCTCGACTCTATGAATAGCTCACGGCTCTTGATATTTATCTGACTGTCTGCTATTGATCACCTCTGATGCTCCACTTTCCTTCTCTCTCTGTCAGACGCCACTGACCTTTGTAGCATTAAACTGTGTGCGCAGCAGGTGGGCTCTGTGGTTGGGACGGGTGGTCTCAACCTGCTGATTAACAACGCAGGCATACTGGTTAAAGCCACCGTGCAGGAAACCACTACTGAAGACATGCAGAACACCTTCAACACCAATGTCATTGGCCCTATGAACATCATTAAAGTAAGGGAGAGGAAGATCTGACACACAGAACTCTAACACTGTTCAAGTTTCCTCTTGCTGACTGTCTTGCTGGTGGTCATCATTTAGGAGTTCCTGCCTCACCTTCGTGCAGCAGCGAAGGCCAGTAGGATAACAGGGATGTCCAGCAGCAAAGCAGCCGTCGTCAGCATCTCCTCATTTCTGGGTTCATTGGAAGTTGTAAAACAGTCATATGCCCACTTCCGTGCCGTCCCCTACCGCGTCAGCAAAGTGAGTGACAACCTGTTAACACTGTGACCTGCTACTCAATGGCTTCATCTTACATTTAAGTGCAGCTGTTCACCCATCACCTCAATTGCTTCATCCGTCCCCCCTCTTCTCTCCTCAGGCAGGTTTGCATATGCTGACACTGTGTGCTGCAGAGGAGCTAAAGACGGATGAGATCCTGTTTTCTCTGATACACCCTGGCTGGGTGCGCACTGACATGGGTGGAGAGGAGGTGAGTCAGCAGGAAACAATGTCGAGGAAGCTCTGAATGACACTTTACTTTATCAACTGAGAAGCACAACATTAAAATCACACCATATGATTTCACAGGATCAGATTCATAAAACTTATTCATTTTAAAGATTCATCCTACACAGCACAGGCTTGTTTTATTCATGCGTTTCACTTCTTTAAAGTTCATTTTAAGCCTTTAAAGAAATTTGCAACATCTTATGGTCCCTCGAGTGAACCCACGTGATTACAGATATCCTGCATGCTTTCACTTGCCAACATAGTGACATCAAAATAAGATGTGGATCAGATATGAAAGTTTCCCAGCCGGTCAGGAATGAAAATGGCCGACTGAGTATGATTTTTTTTGAACAACAGATTTTAACCACTTATAGGTTGAGTCCATAACTGGTCTGTGAGTAGAATCATTAGATTCTTAACTCAGCTGTGCGAGCCTTCGTGTTAACTGTGTGTTTCCGACCACCAGGGGGAGATCGATGCTCCGGACAGTGTGAAGGGGATGCTCAGTGTGATGGCGTCCCTGACTGAGGAGCAGAACGGAGCCTTCCTGAGCTACCAGGGCAATACCCTCCCCTGGTAGCTTTAAGCAACCACTTCATAAACTGCAGTCAATCACTAACTGAAAATAAAATAAACCAATACTTGTGCTCATTACTTTGCCTACATCGTGCTCATTTTACACATAAGCATGCACTTAGATGAGTTGATACACTCTTTGGTGATTTCTTGAATTTGAAATACACTTTGAGTTTTC
>NW_022284505.1:0-4328 GCF_004355925.1 Anarrhichthys ocellatus
TACACTTACCAATGCTTGACTGACTGTCTTTCCACTGAAAAAAATCCTAGACTCAAACTCCCTGATATCTCCTCTGCATATCTCGTCCCCCTGGTGGTCAACATAGGAACAACATCACCTTAATATATCATCGAACAAGTTACTCTCATTAAGTTAAGTTACTCTTATTTAAGTGTTTTGTATCCGACATTATAAAAAAAAGAAGATATCAAGAGTAATTCTGATAATGTGTGACCTTTATATTGTAGGATGTTGCTGAAATAACTGTTTTATTAAATAAGAGAGAGCACTTTATACATTCTATTTGACAACATATTGTATTAGCCTTTGTTTACTTAGAAGAGAGTAAACTGAGCATCCTTTGTGCTTTTGAATCATACACTAAGAGGTTAAGTACCTTGATAAAGGGCACATGTTTATTCTGAAAGGAGGTGAGGTCACTTTACCTTCTGTGGTTTTTCCAGTTGATCTAGTGATTCAAAGCCAGCCATGAGCCCACTTATTGAAACCTCCAGTGCAGTGTTGTTGTTCTTTCTCCATTAAGTAGTTAAATGAATTGTTCATCAGGGTGTGTACAATGTTGACAAAAGATAGACATCTGTAGTTAACTGTTAATATTTGTATAGTGTTAATTGTTTGATCAGCTATGTCCAGATAATGTCACAACATAAAACAGGGGTTTTGTGACCCGAATTCTCATTTAGGAATTCTGAATCAAAGGGCTGTTTTTATTTTTTATTTTTTTTATATCCTGGAATAAGAAGTCTGAGATCAGAATTCTGAGTGAAAGTGGGATAAATGTCTGAAATATAAAACAGCAGTGTTCAAGACTGAGGACCACTGCTCATGTGTACATCCACCCCCTTGATAACACAGGAAATGATCTTAAAAAAAAGTCTCAACAAAGAATTATTATACATTTAAAGAGGCTTTTATCTAAAACAAAACAGCAGATTTTGCTACTAAATACAGACTAAAAGATCAGATTACTTTTTCAGCTTTCCACTTTCTCCGTCTCTCTCCGCCTCTTTCACCCTTGGAGGACTGCTACCACACAACAATGTCCAACTGTCCTGCCTCCAATGTGATCGAAGCTGACTCTCCACCCAGCTTTGTTTTTCTTCGCAGCCGTTGGGTGGTCCGTGTCTCCTGCTCCCTCTCTCTCTCTCTCTCTCTCTCTCTCTCTCTCTCTCTCTCTCTCTCACTCATTGTCAAGTTCACAACGCCTGTTTCTCTTTGAGCGCTACGGGACCCAGGCATGGTCCGAAACTCAATACCAGAGTATACACAATTAAGTTCACACCAGAGGTTATTGAGTGGAAGTGTGGTCTCGTTCCAAAAAGTGTGCGAGTCAGTCAAAGGATAAGAGGGTGTGAGTGTTTATGTGTGGCTGGTTAGTTGGTCAAGGTTAACTATATGATGGGAGGTGTGCGTTTGTTATCGGGGCGGTCCTCTGGTTTCAGCACAGGCAGGAGTACTGGTTTGCTGTTGCCATTTGAGACTTTCTCTTGACAGGTTGTGCTGTCCAGTCGCAATCAAATATTAGGTTTCAGGGCGTGTGGCGGTTGTTTATAGCTACGTTTTAATTAGTGATTTGATTCACTATGTGAGCTTGTTGTTGTGCCTTATGCAAAGTTGATGTACTTCAGCTTTTCACCTGCTGCAATGTTGGGAAAGTCAAATATTACGTTGTTTTTGAACAGTCTTATATATTGTGATCCTATCAGAATAAAAGCATTATGCTTTTTCGGCCCCCTGATCACTGAACTGTGAGCAATGCAGTGGCACCATGTTGTGGTTTGAAATAAAAATGTCATTTGTCCTTAGCTCAGGATGGTTCATAAAGACTCTAGGGTGCTTAACGTTTCGGAAATGTACAGTAATGAACTTATTCATTACTTAGTCATTTTACTTGGTCATTTTCCAAAATATTAGGATTTGGAAGCAAAGGGGGAAACAATGACAGTAAAACCAAACGCTATAGAAGATATGTCTTTTTTTAATCTTTCAATCGAATCTGCTTTCGAACCCCATGTTCTCATAATATAACATAACATAATACATTTTTTTTATTTATTACACTTTTTTTAATCCAAATTAGAAACGTAACAGTTTTCAATAGACCTTTTCCAAAGCATCCATAGGCTTTTGTGATCTGTTGCATAAGACATATTCCTGATTTTGCCATGCTGAAATCACCCCAGTTGACCTTTCCAGCCTGTTGAGTGTTTCAGTGTTGGACCTGCTAGCCATAGCTCCCTCTGAGTACTATTCACACGCGATTGGGAGTCCCATGACAGGCCAGCTGGAACCTTCAATCCACCCTCCCCAAACACACGCAAATTCTCCATGGAGCCACCACTGGCCAGCCAGCCTGTCAGTCATTCAATGGGAGGGTTACTGTATGAATGCGTGTGTGTGTGTGTGTGTGTGTGTGTGAGTGATGGGGGCGTTGTTGGGGCTTCCTGTTTTGGCCTGTGTGCTTCAGTCCTTCCTGGCAGGAGGACTGCTGGTGTCATGTCTGTCAGCTATGGCACCAGCAGCAAGACACATAAAATACACATGCATTTAATCATTTTTCATGTCAAAAACCTATTATATCTGTATCATATTCTTGCCAATATGGAAAATTCTCTAGAACAGAATTTAGGCTAGAGCACGTGACTCAAATGAAATCCAGACTAATTATCCTGGATAGGTTAGCAGATCTTTAAACCAAGGTGAGGCAAGTTATATTCTATTTTTTACAGACTGTTAAATTCTCCAATACCACACTGGAAAGATTTCTGGACAAACAATAAAACATGGTTCTCCACCTGTGGCCAGCATTTCCATCATATCAGTTAATCAAAAACCCGAAGAAAGCCCTCCCACTTCTTCTCTCTCAGGCTCACTCTACAACCCACGACAAAAGCTATTATATAATAATATACATATTTAGGCCAACATTTGCTAATTTGTGCGCACAAGATATAATTTGTTCCCTCTATTTAATTACATCTTTCCTGTGTTTTGATTCATTTGTGCGCACAAGATAGCGATTCATGGCTTCAATTTAATTCAGTTCCCATGTTTTGGTTTTCGTACGCACAAGATAAGTGTATATACATAGAGCCAGCACAGCGCATGCCGCTGGGGTCTCTAACTGGAGTAATGTTGCATATTGTCAAACAGCAATTACGCACGGCTGATCTGCTGGTTACATTCTGTAAAACCAGCATCAGACTGTTGTAAAATAAATAAAGAATCCCCGTGCTTATGTGCACATGAAACCGTCGATTTGATTCATTATGCTACACAGATTCTTCTGCACATCAACAGGCATGTAGGGGGAAACTTGTGTATCACTTAAAACATCTCACTCCGCTTATTACTCCCTCGTGATCGTCTGTTCCTGCCAGTCTTTCACCTGCATGCCATCTTTTTTTAAACGAGGCTGGCTTGCTGCAGCTCCACATTTGTATTTATAATAGCCTACAGGTACATGTGTGGCTGCGGTGAGCAACATGATGTGAGAGAGATTGTTCGGGATCAAAACTGTCAGTGCGTCATGACATGGAGAGCTCTGTGATTGAAGAAGGTGAAAGTAATGAATGTGATAAGCCATGATTGTCCAGCATCTAATGAACCCACCTATTATAACACCTTCTTTCTGATCCCACCCAGTGCCCAGGTGCACCAAGTGAGTGGAGGTGTGGACTTTTCTCGATCCTAAGATGCAGAGGTGATCGACTCTGCATTTCTGCAGTGTCAAAATGTCATCGGGAGTTTGGTTTTGAAACCATCAACTCTTTATTGGGTTTTGCTGTCATTTACCGTTTGTTGCGTTTGTTTCTCTCCTCTCCTCTGATCTGTGTTTCTCGAAGGGCGGGCCTTACACACACGGTGTTCGCGGAGCTGAGAAACGGCACTCAGCATACCATTAACATGTTGCGCTCGCTACCAATATAACAATGTTGGGCTGTGCAAACATGGTGTTGTTAACCCTGTTGGGAGATACAATGACTTTAAACCAAGTAATAGTAGAAAAACTATGAGAAAGGGAAAAGTCTGCTATCCAGTGAGGATTCACACCTACTAGTGAGCTGGACAGGAAATTACCAAAAGTGTGTTTGGCACGCTCCACCTGACTGCAATCTGGTCACGCTGCTGGAAGAGTTACCATTCCAAAAAGTCCCAGACGAAAAGTCCCCTCTTCTTCAACCAAAACGTGGGAACGATTTAATTTAATTAGTATCTTGTTCACACAAATTAGTAAATTAAGGCCCGGTATATACAGTATATATATATATGTATATATATGTATATATATATATATATATATATAT
>NW_022284506.1:1354-4328 GCF_004355925.1 Anarrhichthys ocellatus
TATGTGTGTATGTATATATATGTGTGTATGTATATATATGTGTGTATATATGTATGTATGTGTGTATATATGTATGTGTGTATATGTGTATATATATACAGTGGGTACGCAAAGTATTCAGACCCCTTTAAATTTTTCACTCTTTGCTTCATTGCAGCCATTTGCTAAAATCAAAAAAGTTCATTTTATTTCTCATTAATGTACACTCAGCACCCCATCTTGACAGAAAAAAACAGAAATGTAGAAATTTTTGCAAATTTATTAAAAAAGAAGAAGTGAAATATCACATGGTCATAAGTATTCAGACCCTTTGCTCAGTATTGAGTAGAAGCACCCTTTTGAGCTAGTACAGCCATGAGTCTTCTTGGGAATGATGCAACAACCTTTTCACACCTGGATTTGGGGATCCTCTGCCATTCTTCCTTGCAGATCCTCTCCAGTTCCGTCAGGTTGGATGGTGAACGTTGGTGGACAGCCATTTTCAGGTCTCTCCAGAGATGCTCAATTGGGTTTAGGTCAGGGCTCTGGCTGGGCCAGTCAAGAATGGTCACAGAGTTGTTCCGAAGCCACTCCTTTGTTATTTTAGCTGTGTGCTTAGGGTCATTGTCTTGTTGGAAGGTGAACCTTCGGCCCAGTCTGAGGTCCAGAGCACTCTGGAAGAGGTTTTCTTCCAGGATATCTCTGTACATGGCCACATTCATCTTTCCTTCAATTGCAACCAGTCGTCCTGTCCCTGCAGCTGAAAAACACCCCCATAGCATGATGCTGCCACCACCATGTTTCACTGTTGGGATTGTATTGGGCAGGTGATGAGCAGTGCCTGGTTTTCTCCACACATACCGCTTAGAATTAACGCCAAAAAGTTCAATCTTGGTCTCATCAGACCAGAGAATCTTATTTCTCATAGTCTGGGAGTCCTTCATGTGTTTTTTGGCAAACTCTATGCGGGCTTTCATATGTCTTGCACTGAGGAGAGGCTTCCGTCGGGCCACTCTGCCATAAAGCCCCGACTGGTGGAGGGCTGCAGTGATAGTTGACTTTGTGGAACTTTCTCCCATCTCCCTACTGCATCTCTGGAGCTCAGCCACAGTGATCTTTGGGTTCTTCTTTACCTCTCTCACCAAGGCTCTTCTTCCACGATTGCTCAGTTTGGCTGGACGGCCAGGTCTAGGAAGAGTTCTGGTCGTCCCAAACTTCTTCCATTTTAGGATTATGGAGGCCACTGTGCTCTTAGGAACCTTGAGTGCTGCAGAAATTCTTTTGTAACCTTGGCCAGATCTGTGCCTTGCCACAATTCTGTCTCTGAGCTCCTTGGGCAGTTCCTTCAACCTCATGATTCTCATTTGCTCTGACATGCACTGTGAGCTGTAAGGTCTTATATAGACAGGTGTGTGCCTTTCCTAATCAAGTCCAATCAGTTTAATTAAACACAGCCGGACTCCAATGAAGCAGTAGAACCATCTCAAGGAGGATCAGAAGAAATGGACAGCATGCGAGTTAAATATGAGTGTCACAGCAAAGGGTCTGAATACTTATGACCATGTGATATTTCAGTTTCTCTTTTTTAATAAATTTGCAAAAATTTCTAGATTTCTGTTTTTTTCTGTCAAGATGGGGTGCTGAGTGTACATTAATGAGAAATAAAATGAACTTTTTTGATTTTAGCAAATGGCTGCAATGAAACAAAGAGTGAAAAATTTAAAGGGGTCTGAATACTTTCCGTACCTACTGTATATATATATATAAAAAAAAGCAAGACACTGAACCCCCGGCTCCTGTCATTGGCAGCCCACTGCTCCCTATATACAGGGATGGGTCAAATGCAGAGACAAACTTCCCCCTTAAAGGGATCAATATAGTATAATACACTTTAATAAAATTAAAATAAGAACGTGTTCTGTGTTTCACTTTAAATCCTCCATTTTGCAATTAGTTTTAATAAGCTGATTTTGGCTCTTAAAAACCTTTTTCTCCAGTAAAATGTCAACATTATTTGACAATACGTTTTAAAATGTTCATTGTAATGTTTTTATGGGATACTATAAATTGGTGTGTGTGTGTGTGTGTATATATAGCTTCATCAGCTCGTACAGGTGTTCCTAATAAACTGACCCGTGAGTGTAAATGATTAGACACACTGACCTCCCCTGTGTTTTTTTTTTTCCAGCTATTTATTGTCAGTACTCAGCAGTAAGGGTTATAGTATATGGACAAGTTTTTCTGTTAAGAAATGAATTATCAAAACATAGTTTATAAAAGTGTATAGTAAGCATTACATATATATGCATGGAAACAAGACGTTAAAACAAAAACAGGGTTATAGTTGTTCCAAACCAAATCTTTTTCTTCTTCTTCTCCTCTAAAAACTACTTGAAATGCAGGAAAAGTGTCAGAAAACCCAAATGAAAGGTGGAGGAGGAAGATGCAGAAATAAAAATAGAGAATGTACAGTTATTATTTCTGTGTTCTAGATCACATCGACTCCTACAGCACTTGACAGTTCACTGCACGGCTTTGACTTTTATTTTTTGACTTTTATTTTTTAAACTAGCACCAGTGCTCCTGAAAACGCTGACAAACTGTGTTTTTAAACACACACAGAGGATGCCAAATAGTCAAAAAACGCAATTAAATATAAAGAAAAAAACAAAATAATAACACCAATAAATACAAGAGGTTACCATAAAAACATAAGGTTCAAATGAAGAGGACTGAAAGCTCTCCAGATAAACAGGAGGACCACGGAGTCGTCCCTTTCAATGCCAGTTTGATTTTTGTGAAACAGGAAGTGACGTGACGTGAGGGGGGGGAGATAAATATGGAAGAGAGGCATGATGGGAAGGCTCGACTGAGAAAGACCGTCACAACATCACTTAGTAAAAGGCAAGAAAACACTTTCCATCGTACAGTTCTTACATCTTCAGAGTCCATCATCTCCACAGAACAGGGGCATTGTGGGTAAGGTGGGGGGGGG
>NW_022284507.1:0-3991 GCF_004355925.1 Anarrhichthys ocellatus
ACATACATATATACTGTGTATATATACATATATACATATATATACATATATACATATACATATATATATATATATATATATATACATATACATATATATATATATACACATATATACACATATATATACATATACATATATATATATATACATTTATATACATATACATATATATATATACATATATATATATACATATATATATACATATATTATTTACAGAAACAAAACTCAATAAATATGAAAAAGAAAAGCAGCTGAAGCTTCAAGTTTCCTGTTTTCAGGACAAACACAACAGCAAAGGTTTTAACACGTCATCATCTTCATCATCATCTTCATCATCATCGCCAGCGGAGGCCTCTGATTGGCTGACAGACGTTAGTGAGACGACGTAGAAAACAAACAGATGTCAGTTTGACCTGCCGGACTTTATCCTCGCTGGACAAT
Source organism: Anarrhichthys ocellatus (assembly GCF_004355925.1). NCBI lineage: Eukaryota > Metazoa > Chordata > Actinopteri > Perciformes > Anarhichadidae > Anarrhichthys > Anarrhichthys ocellatus. Next base: position 448 of record NW_022284507.1, read on the forward strand.
CTGTGGACCAATCAGATCACAGGAAAACAAACTAAGTTGTTCCAACATTTTGGACGACTTCCCCCGTCGTGACTGTCAGGGTCAGAAACTCGTTCGGATTCAAACAAATACAGAAAGCCGAAATTAAGAAAGAAGTGTTCAAGTTGTATCCGTTTGTTTGTTGTATGAACACAGTAAACCAGACTCCATTTAAAAAATATACGTTTTAAGGATTCCTTGTTGATTCGTTCTTATCAAATTTATTTAACATGTCGTATATATTCGGTCCATCACATTGTACTTTATTTCATTAAAACTTGTAATAATAACATTTTTCTCTGTGGAAACAAAGTTACGATTATAACTACAGCTCTATGGGTTTCCTGTGAAATCTACAAGTTTGAAACCAAAAACTCAGGTTTAAATTTTTCTCTTCATATTTTTGTTTGTATTATATATTGTATATATTGTTTCTGTGACTCTAACAATCATCAAAATAAACAGGTCTCATAACATCTCATAATGTCTCATAACGTCTCATAAAGTCTCATAATGTCTCATGTCTCTCATGTCTCATAATGTCTCATAACATCTCATGTCTCATAATGTCTCATAACATCTCATAACGTCTCATAATGTCTCATAACGTCTCATAACATCTCATAACGTCTCATGTCTCTCATAATGTCTCATAACGTCTCATAACGTCTCATAACGTCTCATGTCTCTCATAATGTCTCATAACGTCTCATAATGTCTCATAATGCCTCATGTCTCATAACGTCTCAGTCTCATGTCTCTCATAATGTCTCATAATGTCTCATGTCTCATAACGTCTCAGTCTCATGTCTCTCATAATGTCTCATAATGTCTCGTGTCTCTCAAAACATCTCATGTCTCATAATGTCCCTCTATCTGTCTTCACTTTAAAATGAGGGATAATCATTGAAGGGCATAAATAAGATAAGATAAGATAATCCTTTATTGGTCCTGCAGTGGGGACATTTACAGGATCACAGCAGCAAAGTGGACAGTGCAACAAGGTACATGGTAAAAAAGAAACAAAAGCAGCAAGTATTATAAATAAGTAATAAACAGTAAAGAATATTAACTAGTAAAAAAGTACAAAAATCCACAATAACTAAATATAACTCAAATATATAAATAAATGTTTATTACTGAACATGGAAGCAGATCTTTGTACATATCACAGCTGTGCAGTGATTGATTATGAACAGTATTTATTGATTGTGTCTCACTGTGTTTTTCTCTGTAAAGTTGATCAGAAATAAATATTTTTTATGGTGCTTCATCCTGATGAAGAGTCGCTTTATTGATCCACTGATGACGTCGTCTCACTTTTTATTCAGCGGGGTTTAAAAGGTTATTTTAGTTTCACCCTCGTTAACTAATTAGATGACACTGCAGACCTACAGATACCAAAATACCTTCAGATCCAGGATGGGATGAAGAAAAGATCTCCATTCATATATCTCTCATTTTAAGGTTTGATCCTGACTCAGTAAATACAAACACCAGTTCAACTGAAACACATGAGCCGTTTGAACACCTCGGGTATTCTTGTAGATTCGGCATAAATTTCACTCACCAATAGAAATATATTATATAATAAAATTGGATCAGCTATCTGCCAGCTATCACTGTGGGAGCAGGACTCAGTAAGAAACCTTCATTTTGTTCCTTGTCATTATATTATTGGATGTTTAATGTACGCAGAGTTGAATATTATTCCCTAAAAATGTCATTTAAATTCATCCGTCATTAAATATGTCGTTGTGCTTGTCACAACATGTGACTTTTTCTACTGAAAGGGAAATAGTGAGCCGAACTCCATAGATTTATCCGTCAATTTAAGGAGTACATGAATATTTTCTTGGACTTGGTCACTGAGTAGAAAACAAATATTAACTTTAATGGCAACGTTTGGTTCTTCTGGTGAATTCGGCATATATTTAATAGAACAAGTATCCTTCATATTAATACAAGTCTTCATTTTGCCATTTGCTTACGCTGTTTGCTAACGTTAGCTCATGAGCACCATTTTGAAACCAGACGTAGTCAGGACAACATGTTGAGCTTTTCTTAAAGAAAAGGAATAGAAGGAGTGATACCTGGTGTATAATATGTGTGCCGAATTGAAGACTGGTCCATAATAATTAACTTGTATTTATTCAATTGGTTGATCAATAACTAAATGCTTGAATTAAATCAGAAGATTTCCAGAAGTGGAATAAATCTCACGGGAGACTTGAGTGGTTGGACATTGGTTCCGCTGACGTGTTTCCAGTCGGACGCAACAACATTCAGCGCACAGTCGTTTTCCGGACTAGCACGACTAGTTTCCGTGGTGAATAATAAAGTTAGTTGGTCATGAATTAACTAGTATGATTTAACTAGTGGAACCAGCGGTCAGCGCCTCAGAATGGACCCGGAACACAGAGCTCTGCTGCGGACACACCGGCTATATCTGTCCGGGCAGCTGCTGGTCACCGACACCATCGTTCCGTTTCTGTTCCAGGAGCACGTGCTCACGGAGGCTCACGTGGAGGACATCGAGGCTCAGCCCTCCGACACGCTCCGGTGTCGGAGGCTGCTCGACCTACTTCCGGTCCGCGGGCCCCGGGCCTTCGGCTGCTTCCTGCGGTCCCTGGAGGACTTCGGCTGGGTCAGAGACAAGCTGCTGCTGGAGCTCCAGGCCAGACCAGGAACAGGACCCAGCGCTGCAGGTGAGAACACGTCCAGGAGAAATGTTTATTAATGTAAACATAAGAAGAAGAAAATAAAACATCTGTCACTCTTAAAACAATAACAAAAAATAATTATCAGAACTGTGCAGTTTAAGAAAATAAAAGTTCATAATGTGTCATTTTATAAATCATCACCTTTAAATAGAAATTACATTTTAAATTTAATAAAATAAAATTACGTCTGAATTTTGACACAGTTAAAATATGTAAAAAACCTTTCGATTAATTTAAAAGTGAAAACATCTTTAAAATAAGTTAAACATTTAATAATATTATTATTCATATTAATATGAATAATAATTCTGAGATTATAATTTAAAACACATTTAAGAATATTATTTATAATTCTGTAAAAACTCTTAAAAGTTCTGAAAATACATTTAGAAAAACTAAATACGATTTTGAGATAAAGGAAGAAGAGGAGGAGCTCCTCGTCCTGCAGGAATCTTCTTCTGCGTCTCTGGGTACATCCCAAGTCTCTTAATTCTCATTTCCTCGATCCTCGCTTGAACCGGAAGTTGTTCTGCGCCACCATATTGACAGCCGTCCCAAAGCTCTAATGTAGCTCAGAGGAGCGAGGATGGAGGAGAGAGGAGAGAGGCGGGATCTCCGAGGAGCCATGAGGAGGACCCACGAGAACAGACTTCCAGGAAGTGTTTTAATAGCCGACACGCCCCCTCATTGTTCATCAGTCATGTGATTGGACGCTGCAGCCGATCGGACTGATGAGATATTTTTCAACATGTGAAGACGGATCACAGATTAAACTGTGATATATATATATATATATATATATA
>NW_022284507.1:4001-4327 GCF_004355925.1 Anarrhichthys ocellatus
GAGAGAGAGAGAGAGAGAGAGAGAGAGAGAGAGAGAGAGAGAGAGAGCCGGAGAGACGAAACACTTTTTACATCATTTCATTCAGTCACGTGAGGCTGTTCATTCCTGATTGTCGGGTTGATGAGTTTTATCATTTAAGAGCAACAATAATCATATTCTGGGTTATTTAATAATGACGTCACAATCTGAATTTCAAAACGTACAGACGCAAATAATTCATAAATAAGACGATCGCATTCTGCTGGTAGAAATGGATCCTGTGCTTATAAACAGAACACAGGACACAGTTTGTTAACAGACTACAGAGAGAAACACCTCTACAGTGG
>NW_022284508.1:0-4327 GCF_004355925.1 Anarrhichthys ocellatus
ACCTTTCCTTAAAATACACCTTTTTTCAGAGTTGGGTGATAAGAGCAGGATAACTCATTTTTTTATGCTTTCTGGAATGAATCAGTTGGACCTGGTTTTACATGAGCTGTGCATCTCAGCGTTTTGAAGGATGGTTCTCATTTGTACACTCAGCGTGTGTTACTGCGTTAATGCTACGGTATCATACCATTCGATTCTGACATATCATGCTGGACAGCTGGTGCTTATCACCTCATTAAAAAAACATTTCCCACTCTGATGAAAAGCATGTTGTACTGCACACATCTCAGCATGCACACATGCATGAGATTGCACTGCAGAGGCCCATGATACACACACACACACACACACATACAAACAGGGGGGGGGGGTTAGCCCGCCATCTCTGAATCTGCACCGAGCCATGAACAACCATATGGAGGCCTTCTTCTTAGTTAAACCCGCTGGATTGTTGCATGAGTAGCATGGGAACGAGTGACGCATTTTATTACACACAGATGCAGGGTGCTTTTTTTTAGGTTTTATTGTCGTTAAGGCAACGCGCCACCACAACATTGCCGCCCGCACTCTCAAATTGTAGGGTGCGAGCCGCGACACACAAAAGCCCACAGACGACGGGTGAACTTTCGGCAACTCAACAGCGCACACAAACGCCTCCTCCGAGCTGAAATGAAAACGATTGTGCGGCATTCCTCACTGCAGAAGGAGATCCGTACATGTCTCCTGGGGCTAAATGGGAGCAGATAAAACACATAGATGTACTTTAGAGGTAGTTCTATCATGCAGGCGTGGTAATAAAAGGGCAGTAATAGTCTTTAGCGCTCTAGGGTATCGGGCTATGGTGCTGAGAAAAGTGAAACTTTACAGCTTAATTTCTGTGAAAAACCACAGCCTGGCCTCTTTGCTATTAACACAAACATACCTGTGACATCGTATGCGCCGATACAATATGTATTTGTGTCTGCCGGTTAAAGCGCACTTCATGCCAGCAGTATCCAAACAAGAGGCTGTGTTAACATCGTCCCTATGGGCAGACAGGCTTCTGCCTAACCTGATTATAGCAATCCTCAGATCGAGAGCAATACACACACATAAGCGGAGAAAGGGAAGGATGAGGGGAAAGGTTAGCCTGAGAGTGGGGAAGAGTCGGGTCGATGAACTAATGACAATGAAAGGACGAGGACGTTTCATAGAAAAGAGGAGAGACGGGGAAAAAAGGTGAAAATGTGTCAAATGTAACTTGAGAAGATGGGGAAGATGTTAAATTAAAAAGGAAAAAAAGAAGAGAATATAAATTGGGTTTAGAAGAGGGTTCCTGGAGATAAATGTCAGCAGTGGACCATGCGGTTAATATTGACTTCAGCCTCGTAAGCCATTTTCATCTAATTCCCCCCTCGGATCATAAGTCTTCCATTAGGGACGAGGCTGACCGTACATGTACCTTTGAAGCAGGATAGAAGCCGGTCACGGAGAAATGACCCCATGCTGCTGCCGCTAAATGCTAAGCCTCCCAGAGTAACCAGAGTGCAAAGGAAAGAGAGACAATGACAAAGAAAGAGGGGAGGAGGGACAATTACAATGTCGGTGATAGGCCTGAAGCTGATTATAGAGTTGAAGACAATTGAAGCAATTATATTACTTGTTTTCATGTCTGCGCAAAGTTGGCAATCTTGCTGCCAACCACCAAGAGTCTTATTCAGCCTAGTTTGTTGCAAAACAAGATAAAACACAAAGCGGGGAGAATAAAAGAAGCATCATACACAGATGAGAGAGAGAGAGACTCCCACTGGACTTGTATCCCAAATACTAGCCATAATTGTACATGTTCACTTCCCGTCCTGGCCTAGTAGCCTTCATGCCGCTCTCCTCCCGAGGAGATAAAACAAAGAGTTGAGTGACAAGCGGAGACAGAGAGATTGTATGAGAGAAGAGAGAGCACTCAGACATCAGAGAGTCATTCGAGTCACTCGGGAGTGTACGAAAAGCACTGAAAGTGAATGAAAGACACTTCACAGGAAGTGGCAGCGAGGAGTAACTCCAAAACACACACACTCGCACATACATAGTGGCGCCACTCAAGGACACACAGATGGCAGGTGCTACACAAATACAAGCCACTGGAGCACAGCGTATCATGAGCTAAGCTAGCTCAGTCACTGCTCCACAATAGGAGCCTATCTGCAGTTTTAAACACGCCGGCGTCCCTCGACGTGGGAAAAGAGCAGCTAAGCTAACAACCTAAAGGGAAACCTGTTTAGCATAGCAATTAAATGGGACACGAGACTGGAGGATATGTGATGGATGGATGGATGGATGATTTGTTTAATGATTTAGAGACAGGCCTGACAGCGGTTATAACCATTAGCTGTGTGTGTGTGTGCATAGAGCTGCAAGACGTTTGCTGGACACACTGAACACAATGTATGTTTGTGGGCGTTTGTGTACATTCTGCCATTTAATAATTCCCTATGAATCCAGCTTTAAAAATCTCATCACAGTGGGAGTTTTCTATTGAAGCCAGACAAAGTCCCATGTTATTATCACAGATAAATATTACAATAGATATAAAACAAAACAAAGTACTGCCACCCAAACCCAATAAATGTGTTATGTGAACACTGTGCGTCATGTTTTCCAATTAATACATTACTGAAGAGAAGTGAGACAGAGAGTAAAGAAGGGGAAGAGCAAATGAGGAAGGAATTAAATTAAAAAACACAAACCACAGCGCACAACACAGCTGACTCCGGCTTATATAAAGATCGTTGTGTTTCTTGTATCTCTCATGTTTAATAGAGAGGGAACTAGAAGGGATAACAGGGAAGTCATAAGCACAACCACTATAATCACAAGTATATAAGTCCATGAATTGTAGTAACTCTTGTGTTTCTGACTCTGATTGAAACATTGTGTTGCCATAAATTAGTGACTATTGCTTTGCAAGTCCATAGTTTCACAGGCCGATCTCAAATGCAGTCTGCAAATCTGTAACAAATACACTTTCCTAAAGGCCTCTAAACAAAGAGCCATTCAACAGGCATGTCCAACAGTTTGTGTCCCTCAAGCTCAGCAGAGTCGACAGAGCAGAGGAGGCTGTTTAGGGGGGGGGGGGAGATTACAGTCGAGCATCGCTGACAATGACAAGATAGTGACAGCAATGAGGGGCGGCTGAACCAAGATATACGACAAGTACGAAATCATGTCATCGAGCCCGAGCCTCAGAATAAAATTAAAACGTTTTCATCTGATATGCATTCCCTTTTCCATGAGCCACAAGATTTGGAGAATGTGTGTGTGTGTGTGTGTGTGTGTGTGTGTGTGTCCACGTCTATATTGGCACTGATTGTCATTCTTTCCCTTTAAAGAGAGCCTCCACACTGAAAAATGAGGGTTTGGATTCCGCGGCTGGTTGGCATACCAGTTCCTCTGACATCGGCTATAACGTCGACAGATCAATAATGGATGGAGCACACACTGACATGCTATCACACCGAAATATGGGCAAGTGTAGGGGCAGATTAGAAAACACGGATACAAAAATCTGTCAAACAATGTTACATACAAACTTGGTTTATCAAAACAATGTCAGGGAAATCATTAGTGTTACAATTGTAACGGCTTCCTGTAGGAAATGGATTTCCTTCCTTCTACGTGCTTCGGTCACCGCGCATGGCGCTTGCCGTCAGGAAACGTAGGCCTAAAGGTAAACACCGGCGGATGGCTGGTTGCCACTGATTCCAACACAGCCATCTTTCAGAATGAGGCGCTCTGTGCCACACTGTGTGCCTGAATGTATGGCCTGTGTGCACGTGGCCCGAACATTCCTGCGGGGCTAAAGGGGTTCAGCTGTCGTCTGGGCTATTTTTCCTGTGCGCTGCATGCCATTGGTGAATCAAGCAGGATTATTCCTGGGGTTGGAGAACTTTGGGCTCGCAGAGATGGAGGGAAAAAAACAGAAGAAGAGAAAAGAACCACCGTGGTTTGGAACGCTTTCTTCCAGGAATCAAACTCAAGCAAAAGGGACTGCTGAGCGTGTGTGTGTGTGTGTGTGTGTGTGTGTGTGTGTGTGTGTGTCAAAGCAAACCACGTAGGAAATCACACAGCCAAGAGCTACACTGAGCAAAAGACACACAGAGAGAGAGAGAGACACACAGAGAGAGAGAGAGAGAGAGAGACACACAGAGAGAGAGAGAGAGAGAGAGAGAGAGAGAGAGAGAGAGAGACACAGAGAGAGAGAGACACACAGAGAGAGACACAGAGAGAGAGAGAGAGACACAGAGAGAGACACAGAGAGAGAGAGAGACACAGAGAGAGAGAGAGAGAGAGA
>NW_022284509.1:0-4325 GCF_004355925.1 Anarrhichthys ocellatus
CCGTGCTCATTTTAGTCCCTGAACGCCCCCGTGCTCATTTTAGTCCCAGAACACCCCATGCTTATTTTGGTCCCTGAATGCCCCCGTGCTCATTTTAGTCCCTGAACGCCCCCGTGCTTATTTTGGTCCCTGAACGCCCCCGTGCTCATTTTAGTCCCTGAACGCCCCCGTGCTCATTTAGTCCATGAATGCCCCATGCTCATTTTAGTCCCTGAATGCCCCATGCTAATTTTAGTCCCTGAACGCTCCGTGCTAATTTTAGTCCTTGAACGCCCCGTGCTCATTTTAGTCCTTGAACGCCCCGTGCTCATTTTAGTCCTTGAACGCCCGTGCCCATTTTAGTCCTTGAATGCCCCATGCTCATTTTAGTCCCTGAACGCTCCGTGCTCATTTTAGTCCTTGAACGCCCCATGCTCATTTTAGTCCCTGAACGCTCCGTGCTCATTTTAGTCCTTGAATGCCCCATGCTCATTTTAGTCCTTGAATGCCCCATGCTCATTTTAGTCCCTTAATGCCCCGTGCTCATTTTAGTCCCTTAACGCCCCGTGCTCATTTTAGTCCCTGAACGCTCTGTGCTCATTTTAGTCCTTGAACGCCCCGTGCTCATTTTAGTCTTCATACGTTAGAGATTAATTTGATCGTCTGTTGAGACTCGCTGCTGACACTCACGTCGGCATCAGGACCTAGAGAGTTTTGATGGTGGCTCATGGCTCCTTCAGAGGTCAGTGTGTCTGATGGTCAGAACAACCTGGAGGAGGAAACACTGGTTATCAAGGTTCATGGTCACTGGAGGGTGGACTGTGTGTGTGTGTGTGTGTGTGTGTGTGTGTGTGTGTGTGTGTGTGTGAGCTAGCATGAGGGGGAACCAGAGGGTTGGTGCTAGGTTTCCATGGTCTGGATGGCATTATCAGCTGTAAAGTCCTGCTGATGAGAGAGAGGCACGCTCACGTACACACACGCTCACATGCACGCTCACGTGCACTAACAACGTGCACTAACATGCACAAAAAAAAGCGTCCAAAAAACACAAAAAAAACAATAAAACGTGTGTTTGTAAAAAAATTTGAGGAGACGGAGCTCCTCTACCCTCCGGGTTCTGGGCTGCACGGTGGTGTAGTGGCTAGCACTGTCACCTCACAGCAAGAGGGACCACCCGGGTTCGATCCCCGATCCCGGGTGGTCGTTCTGTGTGGAGTTTGCACATTCTCCCCGTAGCAGCGTGGGGTCCCTCCGGATTTTCTGGCTTCCTCCCACAGTCCAAAGTGTTAGGTAAAGCTTAGGTTATTTGGAGACTCGAAATTGCCCGTAGGTGTGAATGTTTGTCTCCATATCACTCCATTTGGCCTGTTTGAGTTCTTGAGGATGCCGTTTGGGCTAAAAAATGCAGCGCAGATGTTCCAGCGTCTAATGGACACGGTGCTGAGGGACCTGCCTTTCCTGTTCGTCTACCTGGATGACATCCTGGTGGCCAGTTTGTCAAGAGCGGAGCATATGTCTCACCTCCGGACTCTGTTTGAGCGACTCAGCCAGCACGGGTTGATCATCAACCCGGCTAAGTGCCAGTTTGGGTTGACCACCATTGACTTTCTAGGACACCGCATCACAAAGGACGGGGCGGTTCCCCTTCCGTCAAAGGTGGAGGCAGTGACTAACTTTACACGCCCACTCACGGTGAGGGCGCTGCAGGAGTTTTTAGGCATGGTGAACTTTTATCATCGCTTTATTCCCCGAGCAGCGCAAGTGATGCGGCCCCTGTATGAAGCCCTGAAAGGCAAGGCCATCAAACAGGCTGTTGACTGGACCGAAGAGAGGGAACTTGCGTTTGTTGACGCTAAAACAGCTCTGGCAAACGCATCAATGCTGGCACACCTGTCACCTAAGGCTCCGATTGCCATCACCACGGACGCTTCGGACTACGCGGTGGGCGCGGTGCACGAGCAGTGGAAGGGGCGTGGCAACCGCTTGCTTTCTTCAGTCGACAGTTGCGGCCCAATGAGCGGAAATACAGCACTTTCGATCGGGAGCTCCTCGGGCTCTTTCTGGCCATTCGGCATTTCCGGTTCCTGCTGGAGGCTCGGCCGTTCACTGCATTTGTGGATCACAAGCCACTGACGTTTGCCATGAGTAAGAGCGCCGAACCATGGTCTGCACGCCAGCAGCGCCAGTTCTCCTTCATATCAGAGTTTACCACGGATCTACAGCATGTAGCGGGCAAGGAAAACCTGGTCGCAGACTGTCTCTCCAGGGCTGTCCAGTTAGGATTAGACTACAACAAGATGGCAGAGGATCAAGTTACAGACCCGGGCATCCAGGAGTTGAGGACGGCAGTTACGCGACTGAGGTTGGAGGAGGTCCCGTTTGGCGAAACTGGCGCTACGCTCCTGTGTGACGTCTCCACAGGCCAGCCACGGCCGGTTGTTCCCGACGAATGGAGACAACAGGTTTTCAATGCTATTCATGGACTGTCACACCCTGGCAAGAAGGCGTCTCAGAAGTTGGTCTCAGCAAAGTTTGTCTGGCACGGGCTGAAAAAGTATATACGGAAGTGGGCCGGGACTTGTGTGGTGTGCCAGCGCTCCAAGGTGCACTGTCACATAAAGACCCCTTTAGCACATTTCTCGGTTCCAGAAAGGGGGTTCGATCACGTGAATGTGGACTTGGTAGGACCTTTGCCCCCATCCCGTGGTTTCACACATCTCCTCATGATGGTGGACCGAACCACTCGTTGGCCAGAAACTGTCCCGTTGTCATCAACAACGGCGGATGAGGTGGCTCGGGCATTTATTCAGGCTTGGGTCGCCAGGTTCGGAGCCCCAGCTGACGTTTCCTCGGACCGAGGCCCACAGCTGAGCTGGTTTATGGACAGCCACTGCGGGTCCCGGGGGAGTTTATCCCCAAAGTCACAGACCCTTGGTGTGCAACCCAGCAGCGAGAAACGCTCCTGGAAAAAGCCAGGCTGTTCAAACCAGTGCCCACGTCGCAGCACGGCCTTCCACAGTCATACGTCCCGTACAGCCTCAGGTCAGCGGAGTATGTGTTCGTTTGCCAGGACGGCCACCGTGGACCCTTTCATCCCCCCTACGTCGGGCCGTTTCGTGTGCTGGAGACCAGAGACAAAAACTGCAAGGTCGACATGGGTGGCAAGCTGGAATACGTTGCGGTTGACCGCCTTAAACCGGCACATCTGGACCTGGACCAACCGGTACGGTTGGCTGAACCCCCACGGCGGGGGTGGCCTCGTGCCCTCCCACCACAACACGACAAGACCCGGAGGGGGCCTTCAACGGTGGTCCTGCCTCCAGCCCCAGAGACACGGAATCGGGCTGGTCGGTTGATCCGGGCCCCGAGACATTAATGGTTGGGACTAATCTCGGGAGTTGGTGAATTCCGGGGGGGACACATGTAGGGGACGACCGAATTCACGGGGCCCCTTTAAGGAAAGGGGCGTAACCCTGGTGACAGGGGGGGTTAAAGGGTGGCAGGAAGTGAATGTGTATGATGTGTGTATGGATGGAAATAAACAGCCACAAGGTGCAGCCAAAGGGAATACTCGCCTCATTGTTTGTATTTATATTTAAACTTCTGAACTTAACTTTTTTATGTCTCATATTCTAATTTTTCTTGTTCTGCATATTTAATGAGCGCTACTTCTCTGTAAGAGCAACAACTGATCGGAGACCTGCTGCTAATGTCTGTCTGTGTGTGTGTGTGTGTGTGTGTGTGTGGTTGGATCCTACCTCAGCGTCCTCACAGCACTGAAAGAGAGGAATTATAATGCAAAGACTGAAACCAACAGGGAGGTAGAGAACAGAGAGAGAGGGAGACAGGAGGGAGAGAGAGGGGTGAGACAGGGGGAGAGAGAGGGGTGAGAGAAGGAAGAAGGAAGTGGGATGAAAGCAGGAGAAGGAGAGGAAACAGAGAGGAAAGCGGACAGAGAGAGTGAAGAAAAGGTCTAATTCTCTACAGAAACCTGATCAGCTGAAGGTCACCATGGAAACCTAGCTGTCCGTCAACATTAGTCCCGCCCCTGGCTGTCCAACACACACACACACACACACATACACACACAGCTACAGAAAGATTGTTCGCTTGGTCTGACATTGTGACTGAAACTGCATCATCACTCACCTGACCTCATCATCAATCACCTGACCTCATCATCTCTCACCTGACCTCATCATCACTCACCTGACCTCATCATCACCCAAACTCATCATCTCTCACCTGACCTCATCATCATCACCTGACCTCATCATCTCTCACCTGACCTCATCATCAATCACCTGACCTCATCATCATCACCTGACCTCATCATCTCTCACCTA
>NW_022284510.1:0-4309 GCF_004355925.1 Anarrhichthys ocellatus
AGAGAGAGAGAGAGAGAGAGAGAGAGAGAGAGAGAGAGAGAGACATAAACATCTATAAGTATAAGAAACAACCAAAGCATAATTGGGAACATGAAGCTTCTAGTTTTTTTGTTTCTGTTTTAATAACATTTTCATTGTTTTTACTGACTTTTTTTTGCTTTGTCTTCACTCAGAGAAACTGCAGTAAAATGAGATCCGTTATAAATATTGCGATAAATATGCAGAATATAACAGTGTAGAAACAAAATACATTCTTTGGAACCAGCCGGTGTTTGAGAGTATAAGAATAAGCATTAAATAAAAGTGTCTGTCCTTCGCTCCGTTCCCGTCTTCCTCACATGTATCCGTCACCAGAGGGCTCCACTGACCTGCTGGTCGACATCAGAGCGATCCTCTCCAGGAAGTGACTCGGCAGAGCCGGACTCAACCCTGACCCGCAGAGGTCCAACGGACATGGTGTGAAAAGGGGCGGGAAGCCCGGTGAGGAGCTGCAAGGAGGAGGAAGAGGAGGAGACAGGAGGCAGGAGGATTCAGAGGACTGATCAACGTCCTCCTGACTCACCTGCTCCTCGCCAACGCCGCTAACGCCCGAATCCATGCTGAGGAGTTCGGGGCCGTCGGGCTGCGGCGTCTCGACTTGCTCGTATCCGGAACAAACCTGGATGGACCCTTTGTGGAAAACGTCTCCGCCGCCTCCGAACAACTTCTGAAAATCGACCTCTTTGCCGCTCCCTCCCTCGCTCTCCTCCTCGCCCTCGGCCGTGTTGATGCTATCCGCCTCCAGGCTCTCTTGACTGACCTCCTCGCCGCTGCACACGCCCGAATCCAGACTGTGGAGCCTGGCGCGCTCCACCTGGATCTTCTCGGCCCTCTCGTAGTCCGAGACCATCGGCATGGACTCGCTGTCGTTGCCGCCTTTGGAGAGCAGCAGGCGGATCTCCACTTCTTCCCCTCTCGCTTCCTGTTGTGCTTTGTCAGCGTGACCACCAACAGGCCCGTAGGGTGTATCGGCGGCACAGGGCACCAGACTCCCCGCGGTGAGCAAGGAGACGGGAAGAGGAGGAGGAGGAGGAGGACACAGATGGGAGTAACTGGGGTTGGAGAAGTTGGAGCTGGTCGACTCGTAGCTGCTTTCGCTTTTCATCTTCTCCAGCAGCGCCGCCTCCAGGCCCGGCGGCGCCACGCCGTCCACGGCGGAGGTGACCTCCACGGAGACAACTTCCATGGGTTTGAAGTGGGAATGAAATGACTCGTCGGAGAAGTGAGGGGACCAGTTCTGTGAAGAAGAGAAGGGTTAAAAACATACAGAACTGTGCAGAAGGAGGTTGTGAAGCTGCTTTTAAATAGATCATAAAGGTCACATGTATTTTTGACTGATGACTCGTTGCTTTCCGTCTGGTTTCTACACGAGATGTACATCCTGCTGTCATGTCAAGCTTTCTTTAAAGCTGCGTTAATCAATATGTTTACATGATGGCTTCACATTTAGAGTCAAATTTGGATTCAGTCTCACTGTTATTTACAACATTGTTTCCAGCTGCATCGGACAGCTGGAGAAAACTATCTGCAAAAGAGACATAATAACATAATAATACATCCGTGTTGTTTACAGCTTGTTCTGCTGCCTCCAAGTGGCAGCTTTAATGTGTCATGTGCTCTCGCTCTAACAAAGTTTTTACAGTGATAAACATTTGCCTAAGAAGGCAAATAATAGTCTGTTTGCAAATACAAAAAACAAACAGATTAACTCAAGTTATGAGTCATGAGCTCACCTGGAAATCGACATGCTGCAGGAAGGATTTCGCTGGGTTCGGAAGAGGCGGCCCTCTCATTCTCTTCACCATGTAAACCCTGCAAAACGTCATCTTAAAACACGAGAGAGAAAATATACTCCTACATACGACTAACATAGAAAATCTAAATGTGTGTGTGTGCTCACCAGGTGGATTTGTCGGTCTTAAAGCGAATGACGACCAGAAACACGGCGAACGCTGCAGCAGCGGCGACAATGGCCAAAATACCGACGTGAAGATCTGACAAACGCGAGACAGAACGAATCACGTTAGAGATAATAACACGGTGTTTATCGCACCGTGAGGAACAAATCTGGGGGGTCAGGTTTCATGCAATTATCCCTATACACAGTGATTATGAGACAACGTCCCCCCACCACCTCTCCTACATATATAGAGTCTCTTTTTGCAGATGTTTGCCCCTTTTTGTAGCTGTTTGTGGTCTCTTTGTGTTCTCATTGTAGTTTTTCTTGTCATTTTGTGGTAATTTTTAATCTCATCGTGGTGGTTTCTTGTCTCTTTGTAGTCATTTAGCATCTATTTTTGTCTTTTTGTGTCTCTTTGTAGGGATTTAGCGTCTCTTTGTGTCTCTTTGTAGTCATTTAGCGACTCTTTGTGTCTCTTTGTGTCTCTTTGTAGTCATTTAGCGAATCTTTGTGTCTGTTTGTAGTCATTTTGCGAATCTTTGTGTCTCTTTGTGTCTCTTTGTAGTCATTTTGTGACTCTTTGTGTCTCTTTGTGTCTCTTTGTAGTCATTGAGCGTTTCTTTGTGTCTTTTTGTGTCTCTTTGTAGTCATTGAGCGTTTCTTTGTGTCTTTTTGTGTCTCTTTATTGTCATGTAGCGACTCTTTGTGGTCTCTTCATGTCTTTTTGTAGTCCTTTAACTTTCTTTGTAATTATAACTGTTAAACGAAACCACTTCATCATATTTGGGATCTTTTACCTGACGGACGTTCTTTTGTTCCTCCTACGGCTGACTCCCATGATGCAACGGGGCTCCAGTCGCTCCAGTCGCTCCAGATCGACTTCTCCTTGTCTTGAACGGCCTTCACTCGGAGGCGTGCCTCGTACCTCTCGCCTCGCCTCAACCGTTTCTCGTCCAGCTCCCTGGTGAAGCTCCATTCATCGTCAGCTGTTAAAATGTTTTTCAGCACAGAAGGATCCTGACAAGGACGAAATCAACAGGCTGTCGTTCTTTTTTCTGTTCATGGATCATTTGTACAAATAGTTCATCGTTGACAAAATAAACACACACCATCCACGACTGATCCTCGTGTTTCCATTGCAGTTCGGACCTGTACAATTTGATTGCCTCATTCTCGGTAACTTGGGGGAACCAGGAGACGGTGGTAAAGTTGACGTCTGGTCGCGGCGGAGGACGCAGCTTTACTGCAGTGGCACACAGTTTGTTTTAAGGTCAGCATGAGCAGCTCGCAAGGTAAGTCACAGGGAGGCAGGGTGTGTGTATATCATTGTACTCACTGTGACAAGCTGGCTTGAAGGAAAGGCTCAACGTTTGCTTCCCGGGGTTACAGCTCAGATTGATGGACAGGACGTGGTTGGTCAGAAACTGGGAAGAAAAGACATTCATCAGACATCATAACAGCTGATTAAATGTAGATATAAAAGCTTCATCGGTGCTTGTCAGAAAAGAATAAATGAGGGTACGTTTGTGTTGAATGTGCTTTTGTAGCTTTGCATTCTGGGAACTACACATTCTCAGTTTCTTGCCAGGAGTTAGAAGATGAGATTGATGGAACTCTCATGTCTCTATGCTAGCTACCACCAGCAGCCGGCAAGCTTAGCTTAGCATAAAGGTAAATCTGATAAAGGTCAGCAATAAACCGTAACAAACTTTTTTTTAAGAGCGAAAACTAGGTAAATATTCCCTCCTATGACCCCCCATAACACCGCTACCTGTTCTTTATGCACTGCGGGTTTGCTGGTACGGATTAAATAAACGAGATCAGGATGTTCTCAAACAGCGTTCAGAGCTACAGTTATGAAAAGCAACGCGCTGTCATCTGTAGATATCCAACAAAAATTTATTTGCATATAATCATGTAAAACCAGTCTTTTACTCAGGAGGCCGTTGTTCGTTCCTCGTGTGAAAAGAGAAGTCAACGTCGATTTATTTGTCACGCAACGTCCGTACATTAGTAACGTCACTTCAGTAGTTATATTAACCACAAACCGCCATCTTTTCCTAAACCTAACAAAGTACTTTTGTTACTTGAACCTAACTAAGTATTTCGTCATCTTTTCCTAAACTTAACTAAGTTGTTTCCCGTGAAGGAGGAACTTTATTTTGAAAACACGTGCGGAAATTGACACGTGTTGCTGGACCTTCGTAGGGAAACGCACGAAAAGGTAGGAATAACGTTTTAATAAGATATCATACCAACATTTGTACGAGGATATGTTAATACGAGCCAAAGCTTCATGTGTTAAAGCTGCATTCTCTCCACCGTCCACCAGGGGGCAACTCCTCTGGTTGTATAGAAGTCTATGAGAAA
>NW_022284511.1:0-4324 GCF_004355925.1 Anarrhichthys ocellatus
AAAAAAAAAAAGAAAGAAGGAGAGGGAGATAGGCACAGAGAAAGTGCAGTGACACAAAGAGAGACGGCCTCGGGTATGATCCACTGGAAGGTTGCCAGTTTGAATCCAAATACCGACTGAAAGATCCTCGGTGAGGGAGAGAGAAAGTCGCTTTCTTCACCCCGCTGTGAGACTGCTCTTGAGCCTTCAACTAATCTAGTGCTGCCACTAAATGACTGGCTGTACAAGACTGGGGTTTTAAAGGCATTTCCCAGGTGTTGGGGGGGGGGGGGAAAGAGAGTGTCTCTCTGATGTATCTCCAGCCACCTGCAAGTTTATTTCCACCAGTTGTTGGTGTAAAAAGAAATCTGTTCCTAGATTGCCTTGTGTATGCCACAGGAACCTGACATCTGTGATTTTTCAGCATTGAAAATGTTAACACCTTTTGGGATTCCATGAATCCACATTTTAACAAAAAAAACTATGGATGGACTGTAACATGCGGGTAAAATATCATATTTTAGTTTCATAAACTGTCAAAATATGCTCAGAAACAGAGAGCACGTAAATATATCTTATGAATAAACTGCCGATATTATCTCTCTCTCTATATACTGTGTATATATATATATATATATATATATATATTATTCTTTATGTAGTACTACATGCATGTAAGTGGAACACATGTTTTGCACTGTATATTATATTGAAAATCGTGTATATCAGGAAACACTTTGACCACCATATCTGCAATATTAGGCTGTCCCTGCAGAGATACTGACATGCATGTGTGCCTGTTGTGTGTGAAAAATATGTTTTAATACATCTGCTTACAATAATAATGTACAATATTCTGCAATAAGTGTATCTATTCAGTTTCATTTTAGGATAGGTTGCTCACAATATATCCCCCCCCCCCACCCGCTGGATTTGTCACGGTGCTCGTCCTTGACTTGATAAACGCTTGATGCAGGAAAGTTTGTGCGACACAGAACAGATGTGGTGATGGCCTCTTAATGAGGTGTGATGAAAAGGATTCATGTTCAAAAGCTTGGACAAGAGGCTAACGCACAGGAAGAGTTCAATTAAAGTGTTGATAAAGAAAAAGAAAAGCAAAACTCACAACCGCCACTCCGTGTCAAATGCAGCTGATGTAGTGTTCACTCTATCGCAGTCATACAAATACAATGTAAATATTGAATTAGCTATGCAACTATTTGTGTTAACATCTGCTGACATGTGTCTTACTGTAATAAGTGAAGTGTGACCATAGGGAAAGAAGGAAAGGAAGCAAACTGCTCTCATGTTTATGTTTTTCTTGGTGATAAACACGTCATATTTAATATAATCATGGAACTTAAAGTACAGAGCCTGCAGTGCTTGGGCCGAAGTAAGTTTCACAAACATTTTTCCCACATGTGGAACCCAGATAATGACTTGTTTTAGAGATGAATCCTCGTGCAGAGAGTTGTGGTCCTGCACTGCGTATTGCTATCACTGGGTTCAAAGTTCTTAATGCCATTAGGCCTCATAACATTTACTACTCGTGATGAAACCGTCACAGTGGCTCTTGCTTTCATTTATTAGCTCCTGTCTCATCTTTCTCTGGCTGCAGCTTATTTCCCAAGCATCGAAAACACTCAGAGAAAGACATTACTATTCATCACACGCGGCTTATCTCGAAAACAAAGAACAAAGCAGTGATGCGAGATAAAACATATTCACACGAAACAAGAATCTGTTGTGCAAATGTGCACGTTTTGTATGACATTTTGTAATATATATATAGACGCTATATACCCCTTTCACAGTTGACAAGGTGTTTTGTGACTTTTAGTTTCCTTGCTTCTCTTGTCTTTTTTATCAGACGCTGTAAGAAGAAAAGGCCTGAAGGTCTGCAATAGGAACAGTCAGCCAAAAATAGAATATAAAAAAAAGACATATAATCATATCAGTAAATTACTGAAGGATGATGGTTGAGGCTTTTGGGTGCCTCTTTCTCACGTTTGACTGAATGTGTCTAGATGCACGAGTCATCAAGTAAACCTCCTCTTAGCTAAGCTTATAGTGTTCAGTCGGTTAATGAGGTGTTGATTGAGCTTTATTGTAATATTGTAGGTCACAGTTAGCAGTGGTGTATCATAGGATGGTGTTATATCAGCAGATGTTTCTTTTTCCATTAATGTACAGACTTGTATGTAAATAGAAAGTATAAGAGAGGCTCTCGATCCACTATAATTCCTCAATACATATCTTTCAGTTGGACCTGCATTACATATTATATTGAAGGTCTACCTAACCTATATATATATATATATGTGTGCATAGTACAGATTCACACTACATAGACTACAGTGAGTGGTATTCCGTCAAATGAATGCAAAACTAGGGGGCGCCATCATGAAACCAGAAATACTAAATGTTCTGTATTTGTCCTCAAAAGGAGAACACAGGTAAAGTCATTTACAAAGTTGTTTATGCTGTTTTTTTTACCTTCTGCTAATCTAATTGAGTTTAAAAAACTGCTGTAATATTGACTTATTGCTTTTTGAGTAAATGTGCTGTATAGTTCCGTGTGAGATCCTTTATTAATCTGCACAGCGTCACTCCTCAACAGTGAAAATAACTTTTCTTCAGACTACAACTCCCTGTAGTCCCTCTGCTTTCACAACAGCCAGAGGTCTTATTAAATTAGAGAGCAACCGTACAGCAACAGCCACAGTCTCCTTTTGACTGTGACAAATACGCTCTAGTCAGCGAATTCAAACAATATTACTTTAATACTTCCGGGCGCAGCAGTAGCCCTCAAGCAAGCTGCACAAAATCTGCATTTGTATAGGTCACCATCAAGATGCAAGTTCTGTGTTTAACATTAAAGCCATGATGTCAGATATTCCACATTAGAGACCAGGAGAGGCAGGTTCCTCTTCACACTCCACCAAAGCTGTTCAGAGCTGTCTGTTCAAAAAGACAAATGCACATCTTCACATTTAAGAACCTAGAACTACAGAATGTTTCATATTTTTTTTGCCCACTAAATTCTGTCTCGTGTCAAAGTGTTACTTTAATAAGCGTCATCATGGATTTTAACTTTACCTCCACTCAAGTTAAGAAGCAAAAGCTGTGAATGCGTGTGTCTACACACACACATGCATGCACCTCTGTGTTCGTCTGCCAGTCTGGATATGTGTCCGTCAGTCTTTTTGCTTTGTGTGACGTCCTGCAGTTCAGTCGATCAATAGAGTTCCTGTTTTGCTGCTTTATTTGGACGTGTCACTGTAGAACAATCTTGAAAAGTACAAGATAAGCTTTTGTTCTACAGCACCGCCGCCCCCTCCCTTGCTCCTCACACACGTACAGACAGCAGATCAATAGCAACCTCCTCCCCCTATCTTACATAATAAACACCAAGGACTGAACAGCAAAACAGCCTCCATTCCACCTGTGTGGCCTGCAGCAATACATGATGTAGTCTCTTATGGGGTGACAGGACAGGGAGGGTAGCAACAATGAGAAACCAAGAAGAAGAGGCCCCCCCCCCCCCCCCCAGAGAGGGAGACCAGAGTGTGTCCCACTTGGCTCATATTTCAAAGCTCTGAAGAATGTTTTTGTGTAAAACTCCCATAAAATGCATCTTTTCACAAAGATGGGAAACCAGTCAGACTGGTCAGAAACACACACACACACACACACACACACACACACACACACACACACACACACACACACACACACACCACTGTCAAAAGTGACTCTGATGGAGAGGAAAAAACACTCAACTGACCTCTTAATGATCGAACCGGCACAATTTACAGGCTCGCTCAGTCATAGAAACTACTTTGAGAGTACATGTGAACAAAAGAAGATTGGATAAATGTACCTGCTGCAATCTACTTTGTACACACACACACACACACACCCACACCCACACACACACACACACACACGTGATTATTTTCCATCAGCAGACTGATTCTCTACAGCTGATCCTTCTTCTGCTCTGAGAAGAAACACTTAGGGGTGATAGAGGGTTAGCATCAACCCGACACACACACACACATCTGCCAGCAACATATACTGTATGTAGTGTGCACACATAGACAGGTAGACACACAAACACACACACACACACATGTACAGGTGGCTGTGGAAGTGTGGTGATTTGTTTCTCCTGACAGACAGGAAATAAGGGAGTCGACCAGGGACCTCACTTCCTCTTAGACCTGTCACCTGACTAACCTGACGTCTATCACACACTCCCACACACACGCATTCACACTGTCTCATCCTCCATCGCTTGCTCTCCTTCTTGCATACACACACACACACACACACACACACA
>NW_022284512.1:0-4323 GCF_004355925.1 Anarrhichthys ocellatus
CCGTGCTCATTTTAGTCCCTGAACGCCCCCGTGCTCATTTTAGTCCCAGAACACCCCATGCTTATTTTGGTCCCTGAATGCCCCCGTGCTCATTTTAGTCCCTGAACGCCCCCGTGCTTATTTTGGTCCCTGAACGCCCCCGTGCTCATTTTAGTCCCTGAACGCCCCCGTGCTCATTTAGTCCATGAATGCCCCATGCTCATTTTAGTCCCTGAATGCCCCATGCTAATTTTAGTCCCTGAACGCTCCGTGCTAATTTTAGTCCTTGAACGCCCCGTGCTCATTTTAGTCCTTGAACGCCCCGTGCTCATTTTAGTCCTTGAACGCCCGTGCCCATTTTAGTCCTTGAATGCCCCATGCTCATTTTAGTCCCTGAACGCTCCGTGCTCATTTTAGTCCTTGAACGCCCCATGCTCATTTTAGTCCCTGAACGCTCCGTGCTCATTTTAGTCCTTGAATGCCCCATGCTCATTTTAGTCCTTGAATGCCCCATGCTCATTTTAGTCCCTTAATGCCCCGTGCTCATTTTAGTCCCTTAACGCCCCGTGCTCATTTTAGTCCCTGAACGCTCTGTGCTCATTTTAGTCCTTGAACGCCCCGTGCTCATTTTAGTCTTCATACGTTAGAGATTAATTTGATCGTCTGTTGAGACTCGCTGCTGACACTCACGTCGGCATCAGGACCTAGAGAGTTTTGATGGTGGCTCATGGCTCCTTCAGAGGTCAGTGTGTCTGATGGTCAGAACAACCTGGAGGAGGAAACACTGGTTATCAAGGTTCATGGTCACTGGAGGGTGGACTGTGTGTGTGTGTGTGTGTGTGTGTGTGTGTGTGTGTGTGTGTGTGTGAGCTAGCATGAGGGGGAACCAGAGGGTTGGTGCTAGGTTTCCATGGTCTGGATGGCATTATCAGCTGTAAAGTCCTGCTGATGAGAGAGAGGCACGCTCACGTACACACACGCTCACATGCACGCTCACGTGCACTAACAACGTGCACTAACATGCACAAAAAAAAGCGTCCAAAAAACACAAAAAAAACAATAAAACGTGTGTTTGTAAAAAAATTTGAGGAGACGGAGCTCCTCTACCCTCCGGGTTCTGGGCTGCACGGTGGTGTAGTGGCTAGCACTGTCACCTCACAGCAAGAGGGACCACCCGGGTTCGATCCCCGATCCCGGGTGGTCGTTCTGTGTGGAGTTTGCACATTCTCCCCGTAGCAGCGTGGGGTCCCTCCGGATTTTCTGGCTTCCTCCCACAGTCCAAAGTGTTAGGTAAAGCTTAGGTTATTTGGAGACTCGAAATTGCCCGTAGGTGTGAATGTTTGTCTCCATATCACTCCATTTGGCCTGTTTGAGTTCTTGAGGATGCCGTTTGGGCTAAAAAATGCAGCGCAGATGTTCCAGCGTCTAATGGACACGGTGCTGAGGGACCTGCCTTTCCTGTTCGTCTACCTGGATGACATCCTGGTGGCCAGTTTGTCAAGAGCGGAGCATATGTCTCACCTCCGGACTCTGTTTGAGCGACTCAGCCAGCACGGGTTGATCATCAACCCGGCTAAGTGCCAGTTTGGGTTGACCACCATTGACTTTCTAGGACACCGCATCACAAAGGACGGGGCGGTTCCCCTTCCGTCAAAGGTGGAGGCAGTGACTAACTTTACACGCCCACTCACGGTGAGGGCGCTGCAGGAGTTTTTAGGCATGGTGAACTTTTATCATCGCTTTATTCCCCGAGCAGCGCAAGTGATGCGGCCCCTGTATGAAGCCCTGAAAGGCAAGGCCATCAAACAGGCTGTTGACTGGACCGAAGAGAGGGAACTTGCGTTTGTTGACGCTAAAACAGCTCTGGCAAACGCATCAATGCTGGCACACCTGTCACCTAAGGCTCCGATTGCCATCACCACGGACGCTTCGGACTACGCGGTGGGCGCGGTGCACGAGCAGTGGAAGGGGCGTGGCAACCGCTTGCTTTCTTCAGTCGACAGTTGCGGCCCAATGAGCGGAAATACAGCACTTTCGATCGGGAGCTCCTCGGGCTCTTTCTGGCCATTCGGCATTTCCGGTTCCTGCTGGAGGCTCGGCCGTTCACTGCATTTGTGGATCACAAGCCACTGACGTTTGCCATGAGTAAGAGCGCCGAACCATGGTCTGCACGCCAGCAGCGCCAGTTCTCCTTCATATCAGAGTTTACCACGGATCTACAGCATGTAGCGGGCAAGGAAAACCTGGTCGCAGACTGTCTCTCCAGGGCTGTCCAGTTAGGATTAGACTACAACAAGATGGCAGAGGATCAAGTTACAGACCCGGGCATCCAGGAGTTGAGGACGGCAGTTACGCGACTGAGGTTGGAGGAGGTCCCGTTTGGCGAAACTGGCGCTACGCTCCTGTGTGACGTCTCCACAGGCCAGCCACGGCCGGTTGTTCCCGACGAATGGAGACAACAGGTTTTCAATGCTATTCATGGACTGTCACACCCTGGCAAGAAGGCGTCTCAGAAGTTGGTCTCAGCAAAGTTTGTCTGGCACGGGCTGAAAAAGTATATACGGAAGTGGGCCGGGACTTGTGTGGTGTGCCAGCGCTCCAAGGTGCACTGTCACATAAAGACCCCTTTAGCACATTTCTCGGTTCCAGAAAGGAGGTTCGATCACGTGAATGTGGACTTGGTAGGACCTTTGCCCCCATCCCGTGGTTTCACACATCTCCTCATGATGGTGGACCGAACCACTCGTTGGCCAGAAACTGTCCCGTTGTCATCAACAACGGCGGATGAGGTGGCTCGGGCATTTATTCAGGCTTGGGTCGCCAGGTTCGGAGCCCCAGCTGACGTTTCCTCGGACCGAGGCCCACAGCTGAGCTGGTTTATGGACAGCCACTGCGGGTCCCGGGGGAGTTTATCCCCAAAGTCACAGACCCTTGGTGTGCAACCCAGCAGCGAGAAACGCTCCTGGAAAAAGCCAGGCTGTTCAAACCAGTGCCCACGTCGCAGCACGGCCTTCCACAGTCATACGTCCCGTACAGCCTCAGGTCAGCGGAGTATGTGTTCGTTTGCCAGGACGGCCACCGTGGACCCTTTCATCCCCCCTACGTCGGGCCGTTTCGTGTGCTGGAGACCAGAGACAAAAACTGCAAGGTCGACATGGGTGGCAAGCTGGAATACGTTGCGGTTGACCGCCTTAAACCGGCACATCTGGACCTGGACCAACCGGTACGGTTGGCTGAACCCCCACGGCGGGGGTGGCCTCGTGCCCTCCCACCACAACACGACAAGACCCGGAGGGGGCCTTCAACGGTGGTCCTGCCTCCAGCCCCAGAGACACGGAATCGGGCTGGTCGGTTGATCCGGGCCCCGAGACATTAATGGTTGGGACTAATCTCGGGAGTTGGTGAATTCCGGGGGGGACACATGTAGGGGACGACCGAATTCACGGGGCCCCTTTAAGGAAAGGGGCGTAACCCTGGTGACAGGGGGGGTTAAAGGGTGGCAGGAAGTGAATGTGTATGATGTGTGTATGGATGGAAATAAACAGCCACAAGGTGCAGCCAAAGGGAATACTCGCCTCATTGTTTGTATTTATATTTAAACTTCTGAACTTAACTTTTTTATGTCTCATATTCTAATTTTTCTTGTTCTGCATATTTAATGAGCGCTACTTCTCTGTAAGAGCAACAACTGATCGGAGACCTGCTGCTAATGTCTGTCTGTGTGTGTGTGTGTGTGTGTGTGTGTGGTTGGATCCTACCTCAGCGTCCTCACAGCACTGAAAGAGAGGAATTATAATGCAAAGACTGAAACCAACAGGGAGGTAGAGAACAGAGAGAGGGGGAGACAGGAGGGAGAGAGAGGGGTGAGACAGGGGGAGAGAGAGGGGTGAGAGAAGGAAGAAGGAAGTGGGATGAAAGCAGGAGAAGGAGAGGAAACAGAGAGGAAAGCGGACAGAGAGAGTGAAGAAAAGGTCTAATTCTCTACAGAAACCTGATCAGCTGAAGGTCACCATGGAAACCTAGCTGTCCGTCAACATTAGTCCCGCCCCTGGCTGTCCAACACACACACACACACACATACACACACAGCTACAGAAAGATTGTTCGCTTGGTCTGACATTGTGACTGAAACTGCATCATCACTCACCTGACCTCATCATCAATCACCTGACCTCATCATCTCTCACCTGACCTCATCATCACTCACCTGACCTCATCATCACCCAAACTCATCATCTCTCACCTGACCTCATCATCATCACCTGACCTCATCATCTCTCACCTGACCTCATCATCAATCACCTGACCTCATCATCATCACCTGACCTCATCATCTCTCACCTA
>NW_022284513.1:0-73 GCF_004355925.1 Anarrhichthys ocellatus
GGTTTAGTCAACAACACCAACCGTTAGGTTTAGTCAACAACACCAACCGTTAGGTTTAGTCAACAACACCAAC
>NW_022284513.1:83-3080 GCF_004355925.1 Anarrhichthys ocellatus
GGTTTAGTCAACAACACCAACCGTTAGGTTTAGTCAACAACACCAACAGTTAGGTTTAGTCAACAACACCAACAGTTATCTTTAGTCAACAACACCAACAGTTAGGTTTCGTCAACAACACCAACAGTTAGGTTTCGTCATCAAAACCACCAACAGTTAGCTTTAGTCAACAAAACCACCAACAGTTAGCTTTAGTCATCAAAACCACCAACAGTTAGGTTCAGTCAACAAAACCACCAACAGTTAGGTTTAGTCAACAAAACCACCAACAGTTAGGTTTAGTCATCAAAACCACCAACAGTTAGCTTTAGTCAACAAAACCACCAACAGTTAGCTTTAGTCAACAAAACCACCAACAGTTAGGTTCAGTCAACAAAACCACCAACAGTTAGGTTTCGACAACAACACCAACAGTTAGGTTTCGACAACAACACCAACAGTTAGGTTTAGACAACAACACCAACAGTTAGGTTTCGACAACAACACCAACAGTTAGGTTTCGACAACAACACCAACAGTTAGGTTTTATAACACCCGCCTCTTTCCTAGTGTACTTCAGTGGATACTGTGACCTTTGACGTTTCATGTCTTCCTAATGTCTCTTGGAGAAGAGCTTTGTCAGCTCAATGACTGCTGTGTAAAAACAACTAACCAGACTCCATTGTAAGTCAGGTTTCAGCTTCATACTCCAGCTTTCTTTCTGTAAGTGATTTCTTTATCGAGCCTCCAGAGCTCTTCATGTTTGTCAGCTCAGCATATCGTCTTTAGAGGCTCTTATGTCTTTAAGTCTTTGTCTTTAAAGCTGACCCGTCTCATGGTTCAGTGTTTCCTCACATTCCTTCATTCTGTTAACAAATTTAATTCTCATTTCACTCGCTCAACTCTTCGCCCACAGTTTCTCTGTAGAAACAGTCCACATGCTTTTTATTTTTAATCTTCTGGTAAATTTCACAGATTCTGCTGTTTTTCTGATGCTTCTCTCTGCTCTTAAATTACAGCATTTGGCTCAACATCTGGGTTTTTGGGGCAAAAAAGTTTGGGAAAGAAATTTAACTTCCTGCAGATCAGTTTCTTAGTCGCTGTGAAAGTCGCTGGCTGCTGTAGGACTTTCATTTATGTATCGCTATAGTTATCTGGCTTGTTTTGTTCAGGCAGTAACTTGTTAGTTTATTAGTACCTGTGTGTTGGCTGCTGGCTGTGGGTCAAAGTGTGATGTTTTTACAGCATTAGCTCACTATGTTTAGAGCCAAAAGGGAAGAAAAGAAACAGTTAACCTTACTTAAGAAACTCAGTCGCCATAATATAATGTTAGTATTGCATGTTTCTTCAAAAAAAAAAAAGTATATGGTTCATGTCAATATTTCTACTTGAATATCAACGTTACAGTGTCTAAACTTTTGGCGTTTTGACAGCTCTGATAGGTCATTGTTTGCTCGTTGGCATCAGAATCTATAAACTGTGCTGCGTTGATAAATCCGTGGAGCTGTCCCTGGTGCTGAAGCAGCCGACGTATGTGTATTGTTTCCTGTTGGATCTATAAAGTACACATTCTAGTTCAGAGAATATTTCACGGGGACAGTTCATGGGACGGTCTGCTGGTCTATTACCTAACCCTACTGCCTACTAATACCATATGCACTAAGAAGACATACTATACAGTGACTTTTTCATAACCTTTTTGCACACACTATTTTATGACTTTTTATAACTTTCTTTGACCTTTTTTAGACATGCTATACTATACTCCAGAGTCCACGTTTTGTCTTAGCCCGGTACATTCTGAATAATAGCATTTAAACGTGGCGTTAGTTGATTGTAAACGACTAGATAATGTGGATTCACTTTGAGACATAAATGACGTCTCCTTTGTTAACTTGGTAGGTAGAGAATCCTCTCGAAATGAAATCCCTGCTTTTGTAGCAGGACTTTGGTCTCTGACTTGATTTAATGTTGACTCGCTCACGTTGGCCAAACTAAGTCTTGAATCATTACAGATAAATCGTGTCATCTTCATCTTCCACTTCCTCTTCCTATTTTTGTGTGAAGGAATACCGAGACAGGAAAAAGGAGAACCAGGAGCGTCTAGCGGAGGACACGGAGGCCAACGAGGGGATGGACGCCCCCCTCCCCCCTAACAGCACCTCCAGGGAGCGCCTCTGGCGGGCCTTCGAGAACCCCCACACCTCCACCATGGCGCTGGTCTTCTACTACGTCACCGGCTTCTTCATCGCCGTCTCTGTCATCGCCAACGTGGTGGAGACGGTGCCCTGCCGGCCCCCCAAGGGCAGCGTCAGGGACCTCCCCTGCGGGGAGAAATACCATCTGGCCTTCTTCTGCATGGACACGGCCTGCGTGCTCATCTTCACCTTCGAGTACCTGATGCGCCTCTTCGCCGCGCCGAGCCGCTGCAAGTTCATGCGCTCGGTGATGTCGGTGATCGACGTGGTGGCCATCATGCCGTACTACATCGGCCTGGTGATGCCCGAGAACGAGGACGTGAGTGGCGCCTTCGTCACGCTGCGCGTTTTCCGCGTCTTCCGCATCTTCAAGTTCTCGCGTCACTCTGCGGGTCTGAGGATTTTGGGCTACACGCTGAAGAGCTGCGCCTCCGAGCTGGGCTTCCTGCTCTTCTCCCTCACCATGGCCATCATCATCTTCGCCACCGTCATGTTCTACGCCGAGAAGGGCACCGCGGGCTCCACCTTCACCTCCATCCCGGCCTCCTTCTGGTACACCATCGTCACCATGACCACACTCGGGTGAGTTGACGCCACTTTCCCTTTTTTTGTTTCTTTTTCTTTTTCCGCCCGGCTGCTGTGATGCTCAAACAGATATTCTTTATGTTGCCACCGACCTTGTGTTTTGTGATATTATGTCATTATTATTGGTTACGGAGACGAGTTCTAACAGTCTGTTTCCACCATGAGAAGAGAGGAAGTGTGAAAAATATTGTGTGTGTGTGTGTGTGTGTGTGTGTGTGTGTGTGTGTGTGTGTGT
>NW_022284513.1:3090-4517 GCF_004355925.1 Anarrhichthys ocellatus
TGTGTGTGTGTGTGTGTGTGTGTGTGTGTGTGTGTGTGTGTGTGTGTTTGCCTCCCACGCGTTGCTTCTCGAGTTTGGTTGTGTATCTTCACTCTGCTGGCGCCCACACACACACACACACACACACTGCTGCCGTGTGGATGGAGTGTGTGTGTGAGTGTGTGTGTGAGATGATAACGATGATGATGATGATGATGATGGTGGTGTGTTCACCCTGCAGCTCTGATCTATTATCTGCTGTTCAAAGAGCCTTTTGGAAACTTCAGAAATAGAGAATGAGTCAGTGAAACGACCATAAGCTTCCACCGTATCGCTCTCAACACACACACACACTCTCACACTCTCACACTCACACACTCACACACTCACACACTCTCACACTCACACACTCTCACACTCTCACACTCTCACACTCTCACACACTCTCACACACTCACACTCTCACACACTCTCACACTCTCACACTCTCACACACTCTCACACTCTCACACTCTCACACACTCTCACACTCACACACTCACACACTCTCACACTCACACACTCACACACTCTCACACTCACACACACACACATACACACTCGCACACACACTCACACACTCACACTCTCACACTCACACACTCACACACACTCACACTCACACACACACACTCTCACACGCTCACACACACACTCACACTCTCACACACACATACACACTCGCACACACACACACGCACTCACACACACACACGCACTCACACACACACACTCACACGCACACGCACACACACATACTCACACACAAATACACACACACGCATACACACACACAAATACACACACACGCATACACACACACAAATACACCCTCACACTCTATATGACTCTACCCTCCTACCTGTGTGTGAATGGACATACAGTGAGTTTCAGTGAATGACTCAGAGTTGAGATCTATTGAATGAACAAAATCAGATTTGTGTTTTATTTAGTAACTGTTTCCTGTTCACTGAGAGGACAGACCGGTACCTGATTGGACCATTTTGGTGATGTCAATAATCAATAATCCATAGAATCTATGGTAAATACATAATAATAATCCTCTGTTAGGACACTTCACTGACTGGAGATTGGAGGCTTTTATTCTGAAAGGGTCCATTCTAATCTCCTCTCCTTCAGTCTCTCCTCCTCTCCTCTCCTCTCCTCCTCTTCTCCCCTTTCCTCTCCTCACAGTCTTCAGGTCCATTACTTATCAGCAGGCCAACCTCTAAATGGATTCTCCAGGCTTTTACATCCTCCCCCCCCCCCCCCTCCTCCCCCCATCTCATCACTTGTACTTCTGCTCTCTGTTACTTCCTGTTTCTTTCTAGCGAGTTTCTCTGTTTGTCCTCTCAGTTTGTCCTCTCCTCTGCTCTCTCCTCTCCTCTCCTCTGCTCTCTCCTCTCCTC
>NW_022284514.1:0-4318 GCF_004355925.1 Anarrhichthys ocellatus
AGACCAGGCGTCTCTAGGTCTCGGACCAGAGACCAGGCGTCTCTAGGAGTCGGACCAGAGACCAGGCGTCTCCAGGAGTCGGACCAGAGACCAGGCGACTCCAGGTCTCGGACCAGAGACCAGGCGACTCCAGGTCTCGGACCAGAGACCAGGCGACTCCAGGTCTCGGACCCGAGACCAGGCGACTCCAGGACTCGGACCCGAGACCAGGCGACTCCAGGACTCGTACCCGAGACCAGGCGTCTCTAGGTCTCGGACCCGAGACCAGGCGTCTCTAGGACCCGTACCTGAGAGGAGGTGTCTCTAGGACCTGTACCTGAGATGAGGTGTTTCTCAGACAGCATGATCTTGGTGACGGGGCTGCGGTGGACGGAGAAGGTCTGGAAGAGCTGCGGTCCTGAGCCGACCGTCTCTGGATGCTGAACGATGACTCGAACCGCCCCTGAGCTGGTCCCGTACGCGATCTCGATCCAGTTCCCGCTGTCACCTGACCACAGGACCAGAACGTTTCAGCCTCAGGTTTAACACATAGTAATAGTAGTAGTAGTAGTAGTGGTGGTAGTAGCAGTAGTAGCAGCAGTAGCAGTAGTAGTAGCAGTAGCATTAGTAGTAGTAGTAGCATTAGTAGTAGTAGTAGCAGTAGTAACAGCGGCAGCAGCAGAAGTAGCAATAGTAGTAGCAGCAGTAGTAGTAGCAGCATTAGTAGTAGTAGTAGCAGTAGTAGTAACAGCGGCAGCAGCAGTAGTAGTAGCAGTATTAACAGCGGCAGCAGCAGAAGTAGCAATAGTAGTAGCAGCAGTAGTAGTAGCAGCATTAGTAGTAGTAGTAGCAGTAGTAACAGCGGCAGCAGCAGTAGTAGTAGCAGTATTAACAGCGGCAGCAGCAGAAGTAGCAATAGTAGTAGCAGCAGTAGTAGTAGCAGCATTAGTAGTAGTAGTAGCAGTATCATTAGTAATAGCAGCAGTAGTAGCAGTATTACATTACAGTCATTTTAGCAGACGCTTTTATCCAAAGCGACTTACAATTCAGATTCTATCACATTTCTACACCGTAGGCACAGCTACGGGAGCCATTTTGGGGTTAAGTGTCTTGCTCAAGGACACATCGACATGCGACTAGCAGAGCCGGAGCCGGGGATTGAACCGCCGACCCTCTGATTGAAAGACGGCCCTGCTACGTAGCACATAGCTAGTAGCAGTAGTAGCAGCAGTAATAGCAGTAGGAGTAGTATAAGTGTCATAGTTCCGTACTGGTTTTGGGAGTGAGGTAGACACTGAGAGCAGTGATGGCGTCTTCAGTTGGGTCTCTGTACAACTCCGTCACCAGCAGGTCATTGTCCTTCATCCTCAGAGGAAACTTCTGCACATCTGACAAACAAACAAACATCTCAGCTCAGACATGTCCTAAATGGCTCCTAATTGGTTCCTACACACTAGGTGACTCACCTATATAGTAGATGGATCCGTTGTTGCAGCCCAGGATGAGGAAGGAGCCGGCGGTGTCGTAGCTGCTGATGGGAACGACGTCCTGATTCTGCACACAGAGAACGTCACACAGTAATTATCATTACAGGAAAATAGAAGATGCTGATTATCTTCATTTTATATGGTTTGGTTTCCAAACATGGACACCACGAAAATACCTGATGCTGCAGAAACTGAGCTCAAACACAAAGGAACAATAGCAGAGATACCTCATAACACTTCCAGTTAATTGGCGAGCAAACTTAAGGAGCACTTTTGAAATGTTGCACAAAAACAAAAATGCGACAGAGATGCAGAGCTTTAGAAACACGCTGAGGGACAATATGACAGACGTTGGCGCTGTAGGCTCTGATGCCCCCCCAGAAATCTGGTTCTAAAAGGGAACCTGTTCTAAATGAGTAGAACCCGTTAGTATTGATGAAGTCCTGAGATATCGGTTCTGCTATCGGTACTTTAGAAGTTCCGGAGAGCGACGTCCTCGTCTCAAACGTCCTCTGTCTGTCTCTTTGTGCTTTAAAGAAATGTTGATTATTTTCTTAATTAAGAAATTTACTCACAAAATAATCAACTAGAACCGATAAGAGTACTAGAACCCATATAACGGTTCCCATCCTTACATGTCTGTATTCTACCAGTAAACAGAGCAGAAGAAGAAGTAGAGAGTCTTCTTCAAATTGAGCATAAACATATGTTTCTGGAGACACGGCTAATGTTTCTGTTTGCTTTAACTTGCTGCAGATTACATGACAGAAAGCCCGTTGTTCTCCAGGAGGAACCCGGTTCCTCTGGTCCACTTCATGGTAACAGAACCCTGGTTTCTGTATCTCGTTGACTTGAGTGCATTTAAACCCACTGAGGGATTGTTTCCTGTGATTAAAGTTAAATTCATGGTCATGGACGACAGCAGCAACGGGACTGAAAGCAGTAAATTAATGCGACGTCCGGCGAGTCTCCGCCCACCTGCCAGTGTTTGGTGACGGCATTCCAAACCCCGACCTTCCCCGTGTGGCTGGTGGCGATCAGCTGGTTACCAACGAAGAAGAGCGCCTCCACCGGCACGTTGAGACTGAAGACGCCTGCAGGAAGAAAACACACAAAGCGTCAGAGATGTGGTTAGTTTTCTCAGGATGCTTTTGGGAATCAAAACATGA
Organism: Anarrhichthys ocellatus; assembly: GCF_004355925.1. Classification (NCBI taxonomy): domain Eukaryota; kingdom Metazoa; phylum Chordata; class Actinopteri; order Perciformes; family Anarhichadidae; genus Anarrhichthys; species Anarrhichthys ocellatus. The sequence continues at coordinate 2,636 of NW_022284514.1, forward strand.
ATTTAAGGATACTTTCTCTTCAGGAAGTAGAAGTTTCGCACCGATTTCGTTCCCGTTGCCGTCGGGACAGATGGCCCACAGGATGATCTCCGTCCCAGAGGCCACGGCCACCATCTTGTCGTTGTCTCCCAGAGAGCCGGCCATCACTTTGGCATTCAGGGCGACTCGGTCGATCACCCAGTCCAGACGGGGGGAGGTGAAGACCTGCTGCCACCCGGTGGACTCCTTAACCCTGGGGGTGGGGGGGACGGGGGGTTATTTGTATTAAGCTCAAAAAACATAAACAAAAGTTCTCTAATAAAAAACATAGAACGCATATTGAGTATATTTGTTCCCGTGTTTACCTGTAGCAGACGACAAACTGTGCGTAAGCCACAGCGATCCAGTTGTGATGACCACAGATGATCCGAACCATACCGGTATCTGACAACTGACCTACACACACACACACACACTCTTTAAATATAGATGTTACGTATATATATATATATTTATATATATATTTATATATATATATATATATATATATATACACACAGTATGTGTGTGTGTCTGTGTGTCTGGTTGTGTCTCTCTACCTCCGGGTGTCCTCTCCTCGGTGCTTCCTCTCAGTATGCCAGAGTTCCCCAGGTTTGGAGGCATCGTGTTGCTCCGTCTGACCGGAGCCACCCGACCCGCCATGAACTGAGACCCGGCCACGCTGTGACGGTTACGCCGCTTCGCCGGGTACACTGAGAGCACCCGGGACAGGAAGTAGAGGACACACGGGACAGGAAGTAGAGACCACACGGGACAGGAAGTAGAGGCCACACGGGACAGGAAGTAGAGGCCACACGGGACAGGAAGTAGATGACACACAGAACAGGAAGTAGAGTACACAGAGGTTGAGACAGGAAGTAGGGGACACAGAGGGTGAGACAGGAAGTAGAGGACACAGAGGGTGAGACAGAAGATACATTACTTAGTTTTAAGGTGATTTAACGGCGTGATTTAATAGAAGCACATTTAATATCTGTTTGATGTTATAAGTAAGAACACTAGTGAGGACCATTTGGCCCAGAATTATTTTCACCAAAATGCATGAAGACATTTATATCACATTTTAGCATAAATATATAACAATAATTAATATTAATATGAATAAATAAACACGACCTGGTCCTGGGTTAGCAACCTACAATAGATGAGTTAAAGAAGAATTACCAAAAATTCAAAATAAATAAATTATAGACGAATTACTCAAATATAAAATAAAAAAGGATAGATGAATAAAGAATTACCAAAATAATAAATAACTGTTTTATTTAAGGTTCACATGTTCTTCACCCTGTGTATATTATGTATATTACTGTGTATATTATGTATATTACTGTGTATATTACTGTGTACCTGGTGGAGGCAGGTATCCGTTGAACAGCACGTTTCCACAGGACGATCGGTCCAACTCGTCACACAGCTGCAGCTTACGCACTGATAACAAAACACAAGTATTCATCAGACATCACAGCAGAGACCACAGCAACATATATCTATATATATATTATAGTGAGGGGACAACATTTAACACAAAGTCAGTTAAGGCTGAACCTCAACAGATCAGAGGTCTTTAAAACAGACTCAACATGTACAAATTAGCAGTGTGATGCGTTCACTGACACACAGCAGCTCTCTCCACTCACCCAG
>NW_022284515.1:0-4318 GCF_004355925.1 Anarrhichthys ocellatus
GGAGTACGGGGAAACTACTTTAAAGAATGAACTTTTCCTGAACCTCTCCGATATGTCTGCTTGGTAGTGTAGCGTGAACGGATCCTGCCCCGGGGAAAGCGGGGTAGGCTTGCGCACCTAACACGGTGGTCACTCCGTCGGCTGTCCAACCTGCGTGGGTTAGGTTCCTCACGGAGGTGTCGGAACAATACTGTCGGTCTTTTATCTCACCCCGTAACTAAATCGTTAGGATTTTTGGAATTATTGTCTTTCTGAGTCTTGTACGGCTACGCCCTAGGCGCTCTCAGTAGGATGTAACCCTAGCACCCAGTATGAATAGTTATGTAGAACATCTGTACTTTACTATTGCGAACTTCTCACCATTTATGATTAACACTGCCAAGTCTTCACCCAGGGAACTTACCGTAAGCTCCTCTGGTAGTCAGTCGTCACATCTGTATCACACGGTTAACGGACAGGGGAAGAGGGGTAACTTAATCTAAAAAACAACAGAGTCTTCAGTTTTGATCCAGCCACTTACAAATGGTAAGGCTGTGGTTTTATTAAGTTTTTCCAAAGCAATCACATATAACAATTTCAATTCAATGAAACAGTCTCAGTGGTACTAAAACTAATGCCAACTATCCTGATTTAATCAGGGATATCTATCTTCTATTAAAGAAGTCTATCCCAGTCTCTAGAGATGGGGGGAAAAAGCAGAATCTCAGTTTCTCTGCTTCTTTTATGCTACTCTGAGACTAATACCTCCCGTAACCACATGCATCACACATACAGGCGACATCTTGTACCAGAGTTAGCAACAGAATGTAACTGGCTGTAACTTGTTTGGTCCAGTTAGAACCAGAAGCACTATATAAGGCTCAAGTCACTATGTTACATTAAGTGTCTAAGCAGGTTATATGTTTCTATCACTTCTATCATGAAATAAAACATTGTATGTTAAATCATATCTAATATGAAATGAAACACTTTATATATTGTGATGGTTGTACTTTTATGCTTTCATATTTTTCCACAATCTCTTAACAGTAGTTTGTGTATCCAACGGTTGCTGTGAGTGGATATCTTTTGTTTCATTATTCTCTTTTTATTGAGATGGAAAAGCAAAACATTTTATCATCTCCCATGGATTTTTTTTTTTTTTACATAGAAAATAATCAAATAAATATTTATCAATATAAACTAAAATTCAAAGATTTATTTCAAGACATGATGCCTCAAACACACATACATATACTCATCTGTATGCCAATACACTTGTCTCCATATTTGCCCTTCAATCAATCATTTAGATTTAACAATGAAGGAAACAAAAAGCATATTGCTGCTGGTGAGGGTCTGGTTTCTGGGACATGAGACATATGGTTCCACCAGGAACCCGAAAAATCTACATTGAGCCGCGCCCTATGGGCCCACCGCTGGAAGGGATATGCGTGATTGGGTAAAAGGGCTAAAGGGGATTCTTTTCTGTGTGACTTTTCATGTGTGTTTTTAGAGCTTTGTTGCGCCTAAATCTTTCAGCACAAACTGAGCAGCAGTAAGGTTTCTCTCCTGTGTGGATTCTCATGTGTTCCTTCAAACCTGCACTCCGTGTAAAATACTTATTACAGACAGAGCAGGTGTGAGGTTGTTCTCCTGTGTGGATTCTCATGTGTTTCTGTAAATGTGAAGAATCGTAAAATGAGTTCTTACAAACTGAGCAGCTGAAAGGTTTTTCTCCCGTGTGGATCATCATGTGTTTCTGAAAATGTCCACGCTGGTTAAAAGATTTCATGCAAACTGAGCAGCTGTAAGGTTTTTGTCCTGCGTGCATTATCATGTGGTTCTTCAAATCTCCATTTCTACAGAAACGTTTCTCACATACTGAGCAGCTGAAAGGTTTCTCTCCTGTGTGGATTCTCATGTGTACCTTTAGAGCTCTGTTGCGCTTAAATCTTTTAGCACAAACTGAGCAGCTGAAAGGTTTCTCTCCTGTGTGGATTTTCATGTGGTCCTTTAAAACCTGTTTATATGCAAAAGACTTATTACAGACTGAGCAGCTGTAAGGTTTCTCTCCTGTGTGGATTCTCATGTGTTCCTGTAAAACCTGTTTGACTGCAAAAGATTTCTTACAAACTGAGCAGCTGTAGGGTTTCTCCCCTGTGTGGATTCTCATGTGTTTCTGTAAATGTGAAGAATCGTTAAAAGAGTTCTTACAAACTGAGCAGCTGTAAGGTTTCTCTCCTGTGTGGATTCTCATGTGTCTCTGTAAAACCTGTTTCTGTGCAAAAGATTTCTTACAACCTGAGCAGCTGTAGGGTTTCTCCCCTGTGTGGACTATCTTGTGTTTCAGTAAGTGTCCACGCTGGTTAAAAGATTTCGTGCAAACTGAGCAGCTGTAAGGTTTTTGTCCTGTGTGGATTCTCATGTGGTTCTTCATATCTCCACTTCTACGGAAACGTTTCTCACATACTGAGCAGCTGAACGGTTTCTCTCCTGTGTGGATTCTCATGTGTCTGTTCAGATCTCCACCTCCAGTGAAACCTCTATCACAAACTGAGCAGCTGAAAGGTTTCTCTCCTGTGTGGATTCTCATGTGCGTCTGTAAATTTGAACAATAGTTAAAAGATTTATCACAAACTGAGCAGCTGAAACATTTCTCTCCTGTGTGGATTCTCGTGCGTTTCTTCAGATTTCCACTCTTGCCAAATGTTTTCTCACCAGCGCTACATCTTGAATCACTGACAAGGACTTCATCAGGTTTCCAAGAGTTTAACCCTGACTGAGGTTCTCTGGTCTCCTTCCAATCATCACTGTTATAAGAGTCTCCAGTCTTGTCATCAGTATCTGGTTCTGGATTCCTGTCTGGTTCTGGTCCTCCACAGTCCTCTCCATCAGCTTCTGTTTCCATCTGTTCAGTTTGTCTTTGATGAAGCTGTGAGGACTGAGCTTCCTCTTCTTCACTCTTCAGAGGAGTGAATGAGTACTTGATATCAGCCTCCTCCAGACCTTGAAGCTGCTCTCCCTCCTGACTGATCCAGAGTTCCTCCTGTTCCTCTTTAATGTGTGGGGGCTCTGGGTCCTCCTGTTCTTCTTTAATGTGTGAGGGCTCTGGGTCCTCCTGTTCTTCTTTAATGTGTGGGGGCTCTGGGTCCTCCTGTTCTTCTTTAATGTGCGGGGGCTCTGGGTCCTCCTGTTCTTCTTTAATGTGCGAGGGCTCTGGGTCCTCCTGTTCTTCTTTAATGTGTGAGGGCTCTGGGTCCTCCTGTTCTTCTTTAATGTGTGGGGGCTCTGGGTCCTCCTGTTCCTCTTTAATGTGTGGGGGCTCTGGGTCCTCCTGTTCCTCTTTAATGTGTGGGGGCTCTGGGTCCTCCTGGTCCAGACTGGAGCTCCACTCCTGCTGCTCAGGGGGAACCTCTTCTTTAACCACCAACAGCTGCCGGACGTCTGCAGGAAAACGGTAACCACACAGACGTTACAAAGAAATATCAGTATTGAGCAAATAGTCTCCTGTACATACACTTTTTTTCCTGCCATCATTCCCTCCGACACTCCCTGTGCAGTTACCAAACAGACATGCCGACACAAATTGTAAAGACACAACACACCAGCAGCAATGCGGTCATTGATCAGGTTGTATTCAGTGATTTATATCCAACCGTTTGGTTCCGTTCTGCAGCTGAGATAGTCCAGATTTAAAATATGGAAGAATTAAATAGACTATGTAAGGAACTAGTATTAATTCTGTAAATTAAGGTTAAATGAAATAACCAAGACTGTTGTCAATGTGTGAGTTGCTTGGTGTTCCTGCTGGTTAGAAGATTTCTTACAAACTGAGCAGCTGTAAGGTTTCTCTCCTGTGTGGATTATCATGCGTTTCTTCAGATTTCCACTCTTGCCAAATGTTTTCTCACACTCAGCATCTAAATAGTTTCTCACCAGCACTACATCGTGAATCACTGACAAGGACTTCATCAGGTTTCACAGAGTTTAAACCTGACTGAGGTTCTCTGGTCTCCTTCCAAGCATCACTGTCATCAGTGTCAGAAGAGTCTCCAGTCTTGTCATCAGTATCTGGTTCTGGATGTCTATCTGGATCTAAGACTCTGTCTGGTTCTGGTCCTCCACAGTCCTCTGCATCAACTTCTGTTTCCATCTGTTCAGTTTGTCTTTGATGAAGCTGTGAGGACTGAGCTTCCTCTTCATCATCTTCACTCTTCACAGGAGTGAATGAGAGCTTGACATCAGCCTCCTCCAGACCTTGAAGCTGCTCTCCCTCCTGACTGGTCCAGAGTTCCTCCTGCTCCTCTTCAATGTGTGGGGGCTCTGGGTCCTCCTG
>NW_022284516.1:0-4318 GCF_004355925.1 Anarrhichthys ocellatus
AGACCAGGCGTCTCTAGGTCTCGGACCAGAGACCAGGCGTCTCTAGGAGTCGGACCAGAGACCAGGCGTCTCCAGGAGTCGGACCAGAGACCAGGCGACTCCAGGTCTCGGACCAGAGACCAGGCGACTCCAGGTCTCGGACCAGAGACCAGGCGACTCCAGGTCTCGGACCCGAGACCAGGCGACTCCAGGACTCGGACCCGAGACCAGGCGACTCCAGGACTCGTACCCGAGACCAGGCGTCTCTAGGTCTCGGACCCGAGACCAGGCGTCTCTAGGACCCGTACCTGAGAGGAGGTGTCTCTAGGACCTGTACCTGAGATGAGGTGTTTCTCAGACAGCATGATCTTGGTGACGGGGCTGCGGTGGACGGAGAAGGTCTGGAAGAGCTGCGGTCCTGAGCCGACCGTCTCTGGATGCTGAACGATGACTCGAACCGCCCCTGAGCTGGTCCCGTACGCGATCTCGATCCAGTTCCCGCTGTCGCCTGACCACAGGACCAGAACGTTTCAGCCTCAGGTTTAACACATAGTAATAGTAGTAGTAGTAGTAGTGGTGGTAGTAGCAGTAGTAGCAGCAGTAGCAGTAGTAGTAGCAGTAGCATTAGTAGTAGTAGTAGCATTAGTAGTAGTAGTAGCAGTAGTAACAGCGGCAGCAGCAGAAGTAGCAATAGTAGTAGCAGCAGTAGTAGTAGCAGCATTAGTAGTAGTAGTAGCAGTAGTAGTAACAGCGGCAGCAGCAGTAGTAGTAGCAGTATTAACAGCGGCAGCAGCAGAAGTAGCAATAGTAGTAGCAGCAGTAGTAGTAGCAGCATTAGTAGTAGTAGTAGCAGTAGTAACAGCGGCAGCAGCAGTAGTAGTAGCAGTATTAACAGCGGCAGCAGCAGAAGTAGCAATAGTAGTAGCAGCAGTAGTAGTAGCAGCATTAGTAGTAGTAGTAGCAGTATCATTAGTAATAGCAGCAGTAGTAGCAGTATTACATTACAGTCATTTTAGCAGACGCTTTTATCCAAAGCGACTTACAATTCAGATTCTATCACATTTCTACACCGTAGGCACAGCTACGGGAGCCATTTTGGGGTTAAGTGTCTTGCTCAAGGACACATCGACATGCGACTAGCAGAGCCGGAGCCGGGGATTGAACCGCCGACCCTCTGATTGAAAGACGGCCCTGCTACGTAGCACATAGCTAGTAGCAGTAGTAGCAGCAGTAATAGCAGTAGGAGTAGTATAAGTGTCATAGTTCCGTACTGGTTTTGGGAGTGAGGTAGACACTGAGAGCAGTGATGGCGTCTTCAGTTGGGTCTCTGTACAACTCCGTCACCAGCAGGTCATTGTCCTTCATCCTCAGAGGAAACTTCTGCACATCTGACAAACAAACAAACATCTCAGCTCAGACATGTCCTAAATGGCTCCTAATTGGTTCCTACACACTAGGTGACTCACCTATATAGTAGATGGATCCGTTGTTGCAGCCCAGGATGAGGAAGGAGCCGGCGGTGTCGTAGCTGCTGATGGGAACGACGTCCTGATTCTGCACACAGAGAACGTCACACAGTAATTATCATTACAGGAAAATAGAAGATGCTGATTATCTTCATTTTATATGGTTTGGTTTCCAAACATGGACACCACGAAAATACCTGATGCTGCAGAAACTGAGCTCAAACACAAAGGAACAATAGCAGAGATACCTCATAACACTTCCAGTTAATTGGCGAGCAAACTTAAGGAGCACTTTTGAAATGTTGCACAAAAACAAAAATGCGACAGAGATGCAGAGCTTTAGAAACACGCTGAGGGACAATATGACAGACGTTGGCGCTGTAGGCTCTGATGCCCCCCCAGAAATCTGGTTCTAAAAGGGAACCTGTTCTAAATGAGTAGAACCCGTTAGTATTGATGAAGTCCTGAGATATCGGTTCTGCTATCGGTACTTTAGAAGTTCCGGAGAGCGACGTCCTCGTCTCAAACGTCCTCTGTCTGTCTCTTTGTGCTTTAAAGAAATGTTGATTATTTTCTTAATTAAGAAATTTACTCACAAAATAATCAACTAGAACCGATAAGAGTACTAGAACCCATATAACGGTTCCCATCCTTACATGTCTGTATTCTACCAGTAAACAGAGCAGAAGAAGAAGTAGAGAGTCTTCTTCAAATTGAGCATAAACATATGTTTCTGGAGACACGGCTAATGTTTCTGTTTGCTTTAACTTGCTGCAGATTACATGACAGAAAGCCCGTTGTTCTCCAGGAGGAACCCGGTTCCTCTGGTCCACTTCATGGTAACAGAACCCTGGTTTCTGTATCTCGTTGACTTGAGTGCATTTAAACCCACTGAGGGATTGTTTCCTGTGATTAAAGTTAAATTCATGGTCATGGACGACAGCAGCAACGGGACTGAAAGCAGTAAATTAATGCGACGTCCGGCGAGTCTCCGCCCACCTGCCAGTGTTTGGTGACGGCATTCCAAACCCCGACCTTCCCCGTGTGGCTGGTGGCGATCAGCTGGTTACCAACGAAGAAGAGCGCCTCCACCGGCACGTTGAGACTGAAGACGCCTGCAGGAAGAAAACACACAAAGCGTCAGAGATGTGGTTAGTTTTCTCAGGATGCTTTTGGGAATCAAAACATGAATTTAAGGATACTTTCTCTTCAGGAAGTAGAAGTTTCGCACCGATTTCGTTCCCGTTGCCGTCGGGACAGATGGCCCACAGGATGATCTCCGTCCCAGAGGCCACGGCCACCATCTTGTCGTTGTCTCCCAGAGAGCCGGCCATCACTTTGGCATTCAGGGCGACTCGGTCGATCACCCAGTCCAGACGGGGGGAGGTGAAGACCTGCTGCCACCCGGTGGACTCCTTAACCCTGGGGGTGGGGGGGACGGGGGGTTATTTGTATTAAGCTCAAAAAACATAAACAAAAGTTCTCTAATAAAAAACATAGAACGCATATTGAGTATATTTGTTCCCGTGTTTACCTGTAGCAGACGACAAACTGTGCGTAAGCCACAGCGATCCAGTTGTGATGACCACAGATGATCCGAACCATACCGGTATCTGACAACTGACCTACACACACACACACACACTCTTTAAATATAGATGTTACGTATATATATATATATTTATATATATATTTATATATATATATATATATATATATATACACACAGTATGTGTGTGTGTCTGTGTGTCTGGTTGTGTCTCTCTACCTCCGGGTGTCCTCTCCTCGGTGCTTCCTCTCAGTATGCCAGAGTTCCCCAGGTTTGGAGGCATCGTGTTGCTCCGTCTGACCGGAGCCACCCGACCCGCCATGAACTGAGACCCGGCCACGCTGTGACGGTTACGCCGCTTCGCCGGGTACACTGAGAGCACCCGGGACAGGAAGTAGAGGACACACGGGACAGGAAGTAGAGACCACACGGGACAGGAAGTAGAGGCCACACGGGACAGGAAGTAGAGGCCACACGGGACAGGAAGTAGATGACACACAGAACAGGAAGTAGAGTACACAGAGGTTGAGACAGGAAGTAGGGGACACAGAGGGTGAGACAGGAAGTAGAGGACACAGAGGGTGAGACAGAAGATACATTACTTAGTTTTAAGGTGATTTAACGGCGTGATTTAATAGAAGCACATTTAATATCTGTTTGATGTTATAAGTAAGAACACTAGTGAGGACCATTTGGCCCAGAATTATTTTCACCAAAATGCATGAAGACATTTATATCACATTTTAGCATAAATATATAACAATAATTAATATTAATATGAATAAATAAACACGACCTGGTCCTGGGTTAGCAACCTACAATAGATGAGTTAAAGAAGAATTACCAAAAATTCAAAATAAATAAATTATAGACGAATTACTCAAATATAAAATAAAAAAGGATAGATGAATAAAGAATTACCAAAATAATAAATAACTGTTTTATTTAAGGTTCACATGTTCTTCACCCTGTGTATATTATGTATATTACTGTGTATATTATGTATATTACTGTGTATATTACTGTGTACCTGGTGGAGGCAGGTATCCGTTGAACAGCACGTTTCCACAGGACGATCGGTCCAACTCGTCACACAGCTGCAGCTTACGCACTGATAACAAAACACAAGTATTCATCAGACATCACAGCAGAGACCACAGCAACATATATCTATATATATATTATAGTGAGGGGACAACATTTAACACAAAGTCAGTTAAGGCTGAACCTCAACAGATCAGAGGTCTTTAAAACAGACTCAACATGTACAAATTAGCAGTGTGATGCGTTCACTGACACACAGCAGCTCTCTCCACTCACCCAG
>NW_022284517.1:0-3411 GCF_004355925.1 Anarrhichthys ocellatus
GTTTATTACTGACGATTGTTGCCCATTCACTTTTAATCAACTGCCGCTTCTTCTCTCGCTGGCACATTTATTTTTTCATGTAATTTTCTTTACACAGCTGAATTTATCATGAAGGGTTTTTATTTCAGAGAAAGTGAGCCTGAAAACATAAGAGATGGAAAATGAATCAATAATATTCTATATTTGTGTGACGAATAAATGCATCTCTTTAATAACAAGAGGAAGGAAACCTGACTCTCGTTTCAGCTTCATTAAGTTCCTTTCAGGATACTTAAAAAAAATATAAATGAATTACCTACAAGACATTACATGGTTAAGACCCAGAATGCATTGCTCCTAAACTTTACAACTAAACGCTGGTGTTAAACACAGACCTGGTTTCAGACGTCTGACCAGAAACAGTCAGGAAACACACTGACCTGCAGAACAGGAAGGGGAAATGCTGAGTCATGTCTGGTTTTAGGACTCAAATACTGCAGAGCTTTTAAAACTTCTCCTAGTTATTTATATATAAAGCACAATTTCTTTAAACACTCATTTTAATAAACTTCTGATCTGTGAACCTCTGCAGTGACTCAGGATGACGACAGTCTGCTCACACCGTGCTGATGTGTGTGTGAGAGTTACATTTTCCCTCGTTAATCCAATTTCCATTTTCCTGTCGCTAATCTGCTTTGCAGAAGAAAACAAGTCAGTTCCTCCCACTCAGGCTTGCAGCTCCACAGTGTGTGTGTGTGTCTCTCTGTGTGTGTCTGTGTGTCTGTGTGTGTAGTTCATATAAAGCATGATTTGTTTCACCACATGAGGTCATTTTATAAACAGATTATGAATTAATTGAACAAATAACTGATAAGGATGAAAACAGTCGCGGTCACCGTGTTGGTGAAACACTTCAACCGTTTACGTTTACATCATATTTCTATTTGATAATCTATTCTATTGATTATTGATCCAGTAGCTCGACCAGATGATCCATAAACCTACTGATGTATGTTTCATTTAGCTGCTCTATTTACTGACAAAAAGGATATTTTGGCTGATCACTTTATCCACACGTCATTTCATTACTTCAGTGTTTGTTTGCTTTATTATGTGTGAACATATTGAATCTATCGTCTCGTTATTGTTTCGAATGATGATTGAAACATCTTTCTCACAGAGTTCAATCCATCGATCCTTCATAACTAACCATCATTAGATGTATTCCTATCATCTATGGATCTATCTTTCTGTCTATCTGATTATCCTGAATATTCTATATTGTTATTGATTCATCTCACAATGTCTCCAACAAAAAGTTGATCAATCAAAGTTTGTCTAACAGAGTTGTTACGTCCCTTCTCTGTAGTCCAGGGGAAGGATTTAGGGACTAACACAAAACAACCCAAATGAAAAACAAATAGCTCGTGTACCATAAACAATATTCATTATGCTCACTGACAGTTAAACATGAGCGAGTCTCAACACAAGATTTGGGAGAGGATGGGACAGGTGTGGTCGTGCCAAACAATTGAAACAAAGATAACAGAACTTGGCCGAACTAACTAACCTCTGAAATCAACAAACAAAATGGCTTCTCTAACTTATCTACATGTGCTCGACCAAAACCCAAATACAGACGAGGCACCGACCAATAAGCCTAGTGTATCTAGACACAGAAAATCCTACGTGTGTGCCAATGTCCAGGGTACCCCAGACTCACCTACTGTCCGCAACCTCTCACCACAAACACCAACAAGTTCAGTTCTCAGAATTGACATAAACAGTGTGAAATGAAGTTCCCCTGAACTCTGAGGCTTCCTGCCTTTTATCTGCGGCTCTCCCTCTGCCGATTGGCCAGCCTGTCGCTGGTGCCACCCACCAATCAGGACAACCGGCCCCCACAGGTGGAATCCAATCACCCGATTGACCTGTTAGGAGACTGAGGGAGAGAGAAAAGAGGAAGGGCAGGAGGGGAGAAAACACAACACGTAACAGAGTGAATGCATCGTTCTTGGGCCTTTAGGTCTCCTTAACCACACTCACACTCACACACACACACACACACACACTCACACACACACTCACACACACACACACACACACACACACTCACACACTAAAGCTGTTACAGCTGCATTACTTCAAGAGCCTTTTAAAGAAGGTCTCTCCATCCACCAGACACCGACCGTCATCCGTCCGTCTGTCGACTCCACTCGTCCGTGTGCAGACGGGACTGACGGAGGGATGTTTGAGGCTTCACCTGCGCTGGAGCAGACCGGTCGTTCCTCCAGGTGTTCTGAAGCCCGTCAGCCGCCGCGATTGGTCCCCTGGGTCTGTCAATCAAGCCGGTGAAGCCAGGTGTGACCACCCTTCCTTCTGCGTGATTGACAGGACATTCTGCCAATTAGAGTGCCAAACACACACACACACACACACACACACACACACTCAGTCTGCCTGTCTGGTGTTTCTGCTGCTGTCTGCTCGCTGCTGTCTGCTCGCTGGTTTTAAGTGAAGCGTCTGGCGGAGCTCACCTAGTCGCCATGTTGCCCCTATATTGAACAATGAAAGATCAATATCATGATGATAACTACTGCTATTGAGCCTGTGTGTTAACCAGGCGTCAACCTCCGGGTCTGAAAAGTGAAGACGGACAAAAACCAAGATGAAGACGGACAAATGTCAAAATTGTGACGGACAGAAACCAAGATGGAGACGGACAAGCACCAAGATGGCGACGTCACGATGACGTCATCCAGTTGCTATCTCGAGTCTGCGGCGTCAACATGAAGCTGGTCTGTCATGGAGGCAGATGATCTGACCATCAGAAGACTCCTCTGCAGTAGGAAACTGTCTCTGTCAGTATCTAAAGTCTGTTTCTACTTTCATCCGTCTCTTTTCCTGCGTTGTGTCAAAACTGTTCAAATCCGCCGTTACGTTTTTCTTTTTTCCCCCTGAGGAGCTCTGAACTACAATTTACCTTGTCGCAGTCTTGAAATAAAACTGCCGGGAGGCTTTTGTCTTTTCCTCTAAATGATAGAGAATAATCACAGACTCCTGGTGTGTTTAAAGAAAGAGCCCTCCAATCACAGCTGCCTCCTCGTGACGGCAGGTTGACAGGCTGAATGTGCAGAGAGGCTGAAGGAAATACAGTTCTGATGAATTAAGCTTTCATGCCTCCTTTTCATGTCCACGTCAGCCCACGGCGTTTAATTGCGGCGCCTTCTTCTCTTTAAAGCCGTTGAGTCTTACATCTAAAAAGCACATACAGCTGACATGTGATGGCATTTTAAGGACGTTCTTTGGCTCAGCAGAAAGATAAAGCCCATTAAGATCTGAACAGCTTCTCTCCTTCAAATGAGTTTTAAAGCTATAAACCGATGACTAACATGTCTTATACATGCTTTAGAACACTGAGACTAACATGTC
>NW_022284517.1:3421-4318 GCF_004355925.1 Anarrhichthys ocellatus
GTCTTATACATGCTTTAGAACACTGAGACTAACATGTCTTATACATGGCTTTAGAACACTGAGACTAACATGTCTTATACATGCTTTAGAACACTGTGAGTAACATGACTGAATACTAATAGAGTCCTTAAATCACCGTTAACATCCTTCACCTGGATAAATGATTTCATCTCTCAATCATTGAGGACAGACATTAAGTCCTCTTTTTTAACTTCTCCTGATGGAGTTCGATTGCACTCTCAGATATCAGTGAGATGTTACAGTTTATTTATTCAGTGTAAAAAAAAGCATCTTTTAAATAATTGAACACTGCATCATCAAAGTGTCTTTATATACCAGCGAATGTCGAGATAGTAGAGAGAAGTCAAACATCTTTCGTGCAGAATAACACAGTTATGACATAACTCATTAAAAACAAACGCAGGTTGAATTTCTTTGATAATTTATTTTACAAAAATTGGAAAACAATAGAATCTATATATCTAACATGTTTCCAAGTGTCTCCAAGTGTTGCTAATGTTAGGGGGGAATGGAGTCTACATGTTTTATATATTAAGTTATTACATGTTTACATCCTCTACTTCAACCTCTCCTCTCTCCTCTTCTCTCTCCTCTCCCCTCCTCTCTCTCCTCTCCTCCTCTCTCCTCTCTCCCCTCCTCTCTCTCCTCTCCCCTCCTCTCTCTCTTCTCCTCCTCTCTCCTCCCCTCTCCTCTCCTCTCTCCTCTCCTCTGTTTCCGTTTCCGGTTGCGTGTGAGTGTGAGTGGTGGACGTGAGAGTGGCGCGCAGGTTTGATTGTACTTTCACTGCTTTGGGTTTTGTTCCTCTGTTCTTCTGTCTCTGCGCATGATCAGGTAAGATACTAAGCAGTGTATTTATCGGTAGAACGTGTGATTAGT
>NW_022284519.1:0-4316 GCF_004355925.1 Anarrhichthys ocellatus
GTGTGTGTGTGTGTGTGTGTGTGTACTATTGTGTTTACATTTACACAGGTTGTTAAAACTTCACTTGTGTATGCGTAAAAACTGATTTGCGTCGCCAAAGCAATGTCCCGTCCCAACACGTGCGTGTACTTTACACTCGCGTGTCATCAGTCTTCTTGAAGTCCAGGTTCAGGAGTCATATCTCCGTGTTTGCAGTGTCTGTAAGTTGGTTTGGATGCGGCCAAAAGGCGTCTGATTTCTGCGTCTTTTTCGCGCGTCTTGGCGCACATTCAAGGTTTTTTTACGCATTTTCTTGTTCTGCCTGAGCATAATGCGACCCCCCCACCACCCCTCAGGCGCATGTTTCGCAGTGTCAGCAGGTGGAAAGGGGGTCAGAAAGAGCGCGACAAGTCTCTGTTGGACCCCTTTGCCCTTCCTCTTCCTCCTACGTGTGCCCCCCTCCCGCCACGCTGTGGGCATCACAAGGTGTCCGAGCTGTTGCTGCACGGGCTGATCAGCGCCAGGTTGGTGGCCTTGTGCTTTTTCAACAGTCTCGTGATCTTCTCGTCGTCCGAATTCGGGTCCAGGGGCTTGTTGTACTCGTCGTCGTCCTCGTTGTCCGAGCTCTCCTTCATCTTCTCCGTCTCAGAGTCGTGCTTCTTCTTGGCCGTGGCCATTTCCGCCGCGTGCCTCTTCCGCCATTTGGTCCTCCTGTTCTGAAACCAGACCTGTGGAGGAGAGAGGGAGGAAGAGATGCTCAACAGGTCCACGAATGATGACAATAAAAAATGATCAAAATGTGATCAAAAGTAATCAAAAAGCACCAAACCAAAATGATCCATTAAAAGAATCGGGTGCAAAACACACTAAATTAAAAAAAACAATATAAATGACTAATAACAGCATCAATAAAAACAATTTAAATAATATAGGTTGTATCAAGTAATTCATCACAAATAACTTTTTATCTTCGTCTGCGCACCAATAAGTGGAATTTCACAGATTGCAGAAAAGAGAAAGTTGACCAAATAAAATGTTCCACATTTTGCAAAAATGACAAGGCAGGTGTTTTTATTTATATATATTTCTGTTTACCTTGACTTGACTCTCGGTCATCCCTAAAGAGTAGGCCAGGCGGGCTCTCTCTGGGCCGGCCAGGTATTTGGTCTGCTCGAAAGTTTTCTCCAGTGCGAAGATCTGCTGTCCTGAAAAGGTCGGTCTGGAGTGTTTCTTCTTCCCGTCCTTGTCCAACATCATAGCTTGACCTGGAAGGAGATCGCGCAAGGAGGCATGGTTATGTAAACATAGTGCAACTTCAGACGATTGCATTATTATTTTCTTAATTGATTTGGATTCCATTACAAGTCAATTCAGAATGAGCCTCTAATATTCCTAAAATGAAATTAAAGCTTTAATAAAGGACGCCATTGTGTGTGTGTATATATATATATATATATATTATTTACAAGTTTGAAAGTCCTGCCAAGTAGCCTATCACATTATAATTACATTTTCTATCAAGAACTTCCAGTGTCTGTGATGCTCAATGGTAGCCTGCCTTTATTATGGTGGCCAACATGCATCTCTTCAACAATTAATTATAATAGATTTAGATCACGTGATCACTGTGTATCATATTGTATTTGTGTGCGTTCGCTTTGTGTTGTTTTAGAAATGATATCTAAAACCATAAGCAATATTCTAAGACCCCACAGAGGAGCCGTGATGTTTTCTCTCTCTCTCTTTCTGAATTTATACATTTCCTCGAGCAGTGTACAAGCAGACCGGCGGTCAGACGGGACTTACTAGGACAGGGAAGCCGCGGGTCCCTCCAGGGAGAACCCTGCATCACCCCGGGCCAGAAGATGGGCGCCCTCCCCGGCAGCTCGGCCAGAGGCTTCGGGTACCGCGACATCGCCGCCGGGCTGAAGTACATCCCCGCTGCCGCCGCGGCGGCCGCGGTGGTGGTCAGGCCGTTTATCCGGGGGAACCCGGAGAGCAGCTGTCCGGCCGCGGTGATGGGTCTCCCCAGGATGTCGCTTATTCCGTGCGGGGTCCCTAAGGCCATGTGGGAGTTGAGGCATGAGAGCTGGGGCTTGAAGCCCACCGGGCTCTGCTGCAGAGAGTACGGGAACAGGGACGTCTTCATCTCGGTCATGTTGTGCAATGCCGCCAGCGGGGTGCTGCCCAGGACGAAAGCACTCTGCCGGTTAGCCTCCATTTGCCCGATCGCTAACATTTGTGAACATGAACCACCAAACTCGCCTGGATAAAAAACCGGAGATAAAATGATAACCTTTCAGAGTAAATAAAGGCGCAGAGCGGACTGGTGGTACTCAGGATCCAGGCCACTTCTGCCGCCTTCTGCAAAAGTATCCCGGATAAGGAAGAAGCAGACTCTTGAAATGTTGAAAAACTTGGAGCAAAAGCGAACTTCTCTTCTCTCGTGGGAAGTGAAAAAGCTTTGTCAAAACTCCCACAAAATGTCTCTCCGCGTGCTTGCTTCGGTCGCAGTCTGCCAGCTGGGAGAAGGCTGCATGCGTCCGCCGCAGGAATCCTCTCGGAAGTCGGCCGGTCTGATGATGTTTTTAGGTGGTTTTGATGGGAACCATTAAAGGGTCGACTTGTCTTTCCATAAATTGACTCGCTCTAGGCTGGGAGTGAAGCGGGACCCGCTGATAATAGCGCAGCCACCTGCACGCTCGCTATTCCCATTGGACGGGGGCTGAGTGAGACCGCGCCCTGATTGGAGGAGACAGAGACTCCGCTGCTTCTACACGTGCATCTTTCGCTGGACGGCTGCTGCCTTGACTTGCTGTCGGAAATAGCAGCTTCCAGCTCAACTGCGTATGAACGAGCCTTCTCGGTGGTTATAAGGACTGACTGGATTTATTTATGACAGATGATGATCCATGTTGCAGACACGTTACGTTTCAGAGCGGATACACAGGCGGAAAAAAGTAAGCGAACATAGCCCAGTGGGCTGCTATTTAAAGGCCCAGGCTTTATAAACGTATCCACTTATTTTTGAAACAGTTTTTGTATTTACACTCACCCTCACACTAACCCTAAATGTGTTCTAAAAGGCCACGCCTACGTTTTCTGGCTTTCTTGTGCAAAAGCAAAAAGCTCCAATATAGAAAACAAAGTACAACTATTTGTTTTCATCCTCGACTGAAACCACTCGATTGTTGCACAAAGCCGTATTAAAGACTTTGAAATTGTGCAATCCGGGGTGTTGGAGGAGACCATGAACGCACCAACAGCCACACTCTATTAAGATCTTTAGCTGTGCCGTTAATGATGCCTCTCACAGCCGTGGAAATCATTGTTTCCACATATGACAAAGAATATACATTTACATTATAAGCTGCTACCGCAGACAGTGAGAGTATATTAAAGTGGACTCGGTGAGAGAGGGGGGGGGGGGGGGGGGGGCTCTTAATGTTTGGAGACTGAAAATTAAATTTCAAAGACCAGTCCACGGGAAAAAAACACGATTTAACTTGATGTTTTTCACTAGGCTATTTTACAATTTATTTGTGTTGATATCTTTGATATGATAGGCGGCATGGCCTTTTCAACCAGTCGGCGTGTTGTTTATTTCCTCTGCACAATTTTGTGATTGATCCACTTTAGAGAATGATGTCGGAATAAACTGAGTTATTCCAGCGCGCGTTGTAATCCGCCTTCCTAAAAAAAGATTACGGTTTCACTCACTTTAACACCATCAGGAACATTATATCACGTCGTTTCACGTTTCCCATCAGGTATTTGAAATAAAAGAGTCAGTCTTTGAAGAGGAGTTGATCATAACAGAGTATATAAACTCTTTAAAGGACAGAGCTCGGGTTTTATGTTTTTTATTATAAGAGTGAGATAATCAGTGTTTTTGAGTCAAACTGCGTTATTACAGAGAAAGCGTGTGAGAAAACGCGCCCGGGCTCCAGTCATCACTCTGAGTGCTGTAATATTTTATGGAGATGTGAGAAGGTTGTAAGAGTGAAATATGGCCGCGTTAGCGTTTGAAAGGCTCCAGCAAATGCACCTTGCTGCCCATTTGCTCACCGAGGGAAAGATTGTGGATTTTAAAAGGTTTTCCTTTTTTCTTTTTTATTTCAACGCGAGGTGATTCACAATTTTGATTGTATTTCTTCAGGTTGAAGGGATGCAGCAGCCATTCACACGTTTTCTAATTCTGCAAATGGCCCTCTATTTCTAATTCATATCCATATTCTCCCCTGATCATATACATTGGTTTTTATCACCTTGTTTTAAAGTCTTTCTAAAATGATCAGAGGAGAAGCTTTTTTTGAAAAAAAGAAGAAATGTATTAT
>NW_022284520.1:0-4315 GCF_004355925.1 Anarrhichthys ocellatus
TGCTGGCCTGAACATCGTCCTCATAGAGTTGCTGGCCTGAACATCGTCCTCATAAAGCTGCTGGTCTGAACATCGTCCTTATAAAGCTTACGTTACATGGTTTACGTTAACCATCTCTGTCCTCTGTGACACTAACTGGGGCCAGTACGACCCGTGTAGGTTGTGATAGTTTGTTTATTGGACTAAATTCTTCGTCGTCGTTTTTCTTTCCAATAACTACTGAGTGTAGATGTAGATCATATGAAGCCAGTAGTAGATGGGTAGTTGCTTCACTGAGACTCTGTGATGTGGAAACATTAAAGCTGAGCTGACCCAGGACCAGTTAATGGTTTAAGCCTGTGGGATGGCCCTCTAAGGACCAATGTTCATCTACTGCTGACGGGGGCCACCAGGGGAGGTCAGTGGCCCTGAGGGGTCTGCTGCTCATTTACTGAAAGTTTCTCGTCACGTTCGTGTGATTTGGGGGGCGGCCGTGGCTCACTGGGTAGAGAGTACAGAGAGCTGCTACGTGTCCTGTGCCGAAGTGTCCCTGAGCAAGACACTCCCCGGGCGCTTCTCAGCTGCTCCCAATAAGCTAGGGATGGGTCAAATGCAGAGGACATATGTGTATATGTGTATGTGTATATGTATATGACAATAAACTTAAACTTAAACTTAACTTATTTTCATTCTAACTTTGGGGCAGAATCCTCTGAAAACTCAAACCTCAAGATCAGAAGTAACTGTTTGAACATTGCTTCTCCATAAAATGTACACTAACAGTTTCACATTTTCATTGAAAAAACAGACACTCTTGTCCTCAGCATGTGTGTATATATGAAATATAGTGGAGTGTAGGGAAGTGTAGTGTTTTGTATGTAGTGTGACGACCCTCCCAACATTATCTGTTGCAGGTGCTGATTGGAGGGTCGTCACCTGAGCCGGTGTGGTTTGCCTTAAATACCATCTTCATTCGGCAGCCTCGCTCTCTGGGAGAGGCGATCCTGTCAGCCACCAGCATTTACACTGTTCTTTGGGTTATTTCTGTTATTGCCATTCACTGCTACACACACGCACACGCACACATGCACATGCACACACGCACATGCACATGCACATGCACACACACACATGCACATACATGCACCTCAGGACGGATAACTGATACCAAGATTTTGTGTTGTTTAAATTATGTTTGTAAGAATATAAACATGCTTTTCTTAGCAGCCAGCTTGTTTGTCTCCCTGGTTTGTCTCTGAGCCTGGCTGTGAGTGTAATAAAGTATAATGTAGTATAGGGATGTGCAGTGAAGTATAATAACATATAGTGATATGCAGTGGCGGGCCGTGCATTGTATACCTGGGCCTTCTGTGCTGTCCTACTACAGTTGAATTACCTCATAATAACCTCATGATGACGCATCAATCCAGCAAACCTGCAGCGGATCCACACATTCCACCACACAAGAGCACGAGCCTGAACCTGGACACTGAGCTACACGTAATGCTGACGTACTTGTAGACCAGCTAGCAGGCTCTGACACGTCAAAGAAAACGCCCAACATGTCAAACTAAAGATCTGATTGGTTGAACACTATGACAATCAACAATATCGTCCCCATTCACTTAAACTGCACATGGATGCACTTGTGAGTCTGCAGGCCTCGGCCTCAGTTCTTACCTAGAGACACAGAGGTGAGATCTGATTGGATAACAGCTCTACTTAAAACAAGCTGCACTGGAAGCAGAGCAACTGAGGAAGACAGTAGCTGTGCAATGAGAACATAAGATAATGGGGAAATATTTTTATAAATTATAATACATGTAGTGTATTTAAGAAGAATTATTAGATCATAAAATAGCTAAACTTTGTGATTCTGTTTACGTCAGCAGAGAAGGCCTTGAAGGTCCTGACGGCCCACCACTGGTGATATGTAGTGAAGTATAGTTGAGTATAGTCAAGTATAGTGATGTATAGTGAAGTATAGTCAAGTATAGTGATGTATAGTGATGTATAGTGAAGTATAGTCATGAAGACTGGTATTGTTGGTGTATCTTTGTGAATCTCAGATGTGGATTAAATGGTCCCCCCACAGCTCCTGTCTGTCTGTTATTGAAGATGAGTGCAGCATCCGAGCCACAATAATCTTCATCCTAATGCAGAGACACCTGTCACAGCACCAGAGTGCATCCCATAATGTCTCTGTAAGCAGATTAGGCTCCTCTAATGCCAGGTATTTGAGGAGTATTCATGCAGCTAAGTGCTTATGTAATGTCTCCGAGCCTCCGTGCATTTTTATTTTGGCACCCCCCCCCTCCCTCTGACTGAGGAGCCCTGAGGCCTCCTCACCCACATCAAAGCCTCACAAACATCTCTGTACACACACACACACACACACACACACACACATATACAAATCTCTTCATCAACACAAACCGTGCTGTTGATATTTGTCTCATTCTGCTCAGAGATAATCTGCTGCTGCTGCAGATACATAAACACAATATATCATTTACATCAGATAATACCACAAAATCAAATGTGAAACACAGAAATCTGACATTCTGTGTCAAATCCTGTTTTGGATAAAAATTTACAAGAAGGTATTGTGGTGTAAGAAGATGATGGAATTAGTAAAGGGGGTCCAGTATCATGTCTCTGTGGACAGTGCACCATGTCAACATGTCTCTGAGTGTAGAGTCCAATGGGGGGGGGGGTCTTACATCTTCTACAGGTGGAATCGGGATTGTTTAGCTAACTGATGCCAAAATATTGGCGACAACTGGACGAAAAGCAGATACAGCTTCAGAAAATATAAGCTTGACACGTACTAGGAAGTATAATAGCTATATTATATTATAGTTTCAGTGCAGCTTATGTCCAATATGTCCAATGTTTAGTGCCTAACTGATATTTCCAGTTGTCTCCAATGTTTTAGCATCAGTTTGTTCTAATTACCCGTTTAACGACTTCTTCATCTCATATGAACTGCAGACTCAAAGTGTGGAATGTGCAGCTTGGAGAGCTTCAGAAGACAAAGATGCTCTGAGGGGACATGTGGATGTGTTTTGTGTCTCTGTGGTCTTCTTCCTCTCAGTGCTGGCAGACGAAAGGCGACTCGCTGTGATGTCAGCAGACTAACTGTTGAGGGAAGTCATTCCTCCAGATAACGTCCTGTAGAGGACGTGCTGCTGAGAGCTTCAGGTCCACCTTCACTTATCCTGCAGGTTGAGTCAGTCTACTTCAGCTTCTTTGTGTTTTTTTCATGGTTTAGTTTGTAGTTTTATTGCAGTTTCCATGGAAACAATTCAAAAGCATTATGTGTTAACAAGTGAGATAATGCATTACATACAGTAACACTGGTTATCCAGCAAATATTACTTTGTTTTGACTTTGTTGTGAAGAATGCTGATGTAGAATTTTTCAATTCTGACAAAAAGAGGCAGTCTGGTCCTTATAATAATTGAGTGTCTTTACATCCAGTCCGGGGGGGTGTGAGGAGGGGGGTTAAATCCAAAATGTACAAAAATAAAAGCCTATTACTGGAGTGAAACATTTTGATCCATCAGATTGCAAATACAAACAATGTCAACACCCAAACACATCTGTTGGAGCTTATCTGCTTCTGCTGCACTTAATATGCTTCTAATGCTGCTGCCGCCTCGCTATCCTGCAGTCCACTTCCACTGCGAGCACTATTTATACCGCAACGTGCTGCAGAGTGCTTCCCACTCACAGTGGATTTCATGCTTTAAGCTGCTCTACGTGAGCTCACCTCAAACCTGCTCTCTGATACATTTCATATATTAGTCCCAATGGATAAAGAATCAGGATTTATCTACAACGTGCACCTTCAAACTATCAGAATAAAAGGAGAGTTCAGCTCTCAATCATCAACTCAAATATTCATCTCTTTAGTTAAATAGTGGGCAGGCCAAGAAGCTGGGGGGGGGGTTCATCATCATCATCATCAGGCCTCTGATTCGGAGCTGATACCTGAACAGTCTGTTGGCTGCAGCTCAAACACTCAGAGGATTTTCATTTGAGGCTGTAAGAGGCTTTTATTTTTACGCTCATGCAGATTTAAAAGGTAAAAAAACAATCTGCTGCTAGTATTCACCTGATGATGTCATCAAGAGCATCTACATCAAAACAAACCTCATCTGACATGTTAGATATACTGAGTACTATACTATACTGCCTATGAAACTACCTGCTCAGGTACTCTGTTCGCTACCTGTTCAGGTACTCTGTTCACTACCTGCTCAGGTACTCTGTTCACTACCTGCTCAGGTACTCTGTTCTCTACCTGTTCAGGTACTCTGTTCTCTACCTG
>NW_022284521.1:0-4266 GCF_004355925.1 Anarrhichthys ocellatus
TCTGTCTCTCTTTCTGTCTGTCTCTGTCTCTCTCTCTCTCTGTCTGTCTCTGTCTCTCTTTCTGTCTGTCTCTGTCTCTCTCTCTCTCTGTCTGTCTGTCTGTCTGTCTCTCTCTCTCTCTATCTTGTCTGTCTCTGCAGAACTCTGAGACTATGAGACTGAAGGGAGACCAGGAGGACGATCTATCTGCCGTCCTGTCTCCTGCTCTCTGTCACTTCCTGTCTCTTCCTCGACAGCTGCAGCCATTAATCACATCTGCCTCATCTCTAATGGAGGACTTTCTGTGTGCAGCAAGTGGTGACTGCAGATTTACAATTTGAGCATCGCTGTCTTACTCTTTGTCTGTTTATCAAAGACACACACACACACACACACACACACACACACACACACACACACACAGTGTAAGTGTAAAAAATGAATTCAGGTCAATGTAGGCTCAGCTAGTTTCATTAAAATCTGTCTCGTAGTTGAACGGTTTCTCTTCTTATTTACTCAAGAGTAATATTCAGGTGCTGTTTGTTTTGTGTTTCAGACTTTAGTCTTGAGAACTTGACTTCTCGCCTGAAAAAGTGACCGATCTACTATAATATGATAATATACATGAGTACTGAGCTCCAGCACATGCTCACAGTAGCTGCAGCCTCAACGATTAAAGACGTCACACACCGACTGTGTTTGTGTCGTTGTGATGCTTCACAGCTTTCATCTGACTCAGCGGTCTGAATGCTGCTGCAGTTAAAGATGAATGTTGGTCTCTGAGAAGTTAAAACACTTTGTTTTACTGTAAAGCAGTTCAACTCTCCTGTTCCTCCGTCTCTCCGGCCGTTCTGCTGACTTCATGAATTTGTCTCATCGTTTGTCTCTTTTTAAGTTTTCATAACATGCAGATTTATTTTCCTCCTGCTGAAGATACTTCCTGAAGCACAACATGATTGATGGAGTCATTATGAAAGAAGATTGTGACATTTGACGTGCACGTAAAAGCATGAAGTCAAATAAAAGAGACACTTCTGTCACGTTTTTAAATGTCCCCGACAGACGTAAACTAATCTGAGACCATGAAAATAAAAACACTGATGGAATTTGAATTTACTGGAAGTGTTTGTTCTGTATCTTCGGTTTGCAGAATCACTACTACTTTAGAACACGCAGGTATAATAAAACATAAATCACAAAATAAATAATCAAATAAGAAATAAAATATTCTACACTGAACAGAAATGTAAACCTTTTTATTTTTCCTCCCGTTCTTCACAAGGTGAAATAAAAGATTTGAGACTTTCTCTCAGCACGAAAAGCTCATTTCTCTAGAATTCCGATCACAAAAGTGTTTGAATCCACGTTAGTGAGATAACCCATCTACCTGACAGGTGTCGAGCGTATCAAGCTGCTGATCAAACAGCATGATTGGTGCACAGGTGAGCGGAGGGATCTCACAGTAGAAGGCAGTGGCGGACCGTGCACTTCATACCTGGGCCTTCACTGCTGTCCTGCAGCTTGTTTGGTTTCGTGCACCTGGAACTCTTTGAGGTGGGAAGTTGGAAAGCAGCATAAAATCTTCAGTTCTCTCACCAAACAACGGCATGCTGTCGGCTGTCGGCATGCTGACTGCAGGAATGTCCACCAGTTTGTTTCTCTACCACACGTCTCCAACTTCGCCCACCGATGAGCCACACATTCACCTGCAAGATCATTTAAAACCAGCCGATGTTTCTTCTTCACGGATGAATCCTGTGATCTGTAATCCATCGTTCAGAGCGACTTTACTGAAGATCAAACCTGGCATTTAGAGTGGCCTTTGACTGTAAAGATCCCTCTGCTCACCTGTTTGATCTCGATACGCAACACATGTCAGGTGGACGGATTATCTCGACAAAAACTAAGCGCTCACTAACACAGATTCTTTTGACATTTGTGACTAGAATTTGAGAGGAAAAGTCTTTGATTTCAATTCTTGAAAAATGGGAACAAAAACTAAAGTTTCTCTCTAACATTCTCTTCATGTTTTGTTCATGCTCTACGTAATAAAAGACACAGAAGTGCAAAGATGGCGTAAAAGGAAGAGATGAGAGTACATTCTTCTGCATTGGCTTCAGCAAAAAGTTTAGAATCTGTGCATCTGATGTGAGTTTCATGAGGCTTTTCCGCTGCTGTTATAACAAACACAACAGTATCGACGCGGCTCACTGAGAAACATCTCATCTGTGACCCACGAACGCGGTGAAACTAAATCACGACTTCAGTGATTTGAAGGTCTTTGCTCCGTCTCTGACTGGATTGATTGCTGGAGTCACACGGAGTCACAACACCACCAACTTATTATGCAGCAGGTTAGAAGCTGCCAAACCCAGCTCATCAACACACTGGTCCTGCTGAGGCATGAAGGTCCTGGATCCAGAGCTTCATGCTGGTCCTCTATAAGACCTCCATCAGTAAAGAGACCATCAGAGAGAAGATGGTCTGTTTCTATAGAGTTATTCTTCAAGCTGGTCATCGGAGCCACTGGGTCGGATTCTGGTGAAACCAGATGACATCATGCAGGTTCACCAGAAACTCCTTCAGCTCAGACTCCAGCAGAGACCGGTCCACCGTGGACAGACCCAGATCCTCCAGCAGAGAGGTTTTCTAAAGGGACTCTAGTGCTCACTGGACCACTTTAGTCCACAGGGACCAACAAAATCAACACAGAATGAAAGTTCCTTGTAATTTTAATAAGTCACAATATGTGAATGTTGTCTTTACAACTTGCTGGAATGCCTTAGACAGCTGGACACTGTCTTTTTAAAAATTATTATTTTAGCATTTTTGCCTTTATTTGACGGCTTGAGGGACAGAAACTGGAAAAAGGGGAGAGAGGGTCGCAGTAACGTGGGATGAGCTGTAACCTTTCTGCTCTGAGAGCGTTTTATTGTCACTTTAGTTTTTGTCCAACAAACAGGAGCAAAGCACATTTGTCTGCAGACTATTTTCACCTCCAGATTAATCCACATTTGCTGCCCTGAATTAGACCAAAACCATCCCATAATGTCACGTCTCTAGTCTCGTTGCTCTGTGTGTTTGTGCTTCTCCCATCAACCTTTTTAAAGCTAACAAATGTTCAGTGGAACCAATTAAAACCATCAACATAATCTGTTTGGTTTGGACTCCCACAGCCGGCGACATTTAGTTTGCATCATTAGTTTACATTTGTTTGTGTCGCACTGGTTCCTCCACCCAGACGTAAAAAAAACGTCCTTGCACAAACCCCCCAGTCACACTGATACATATCTTAATATATCATAGTTTGAATTCATAATCAGGGGCTTTCTCCTCTTCCACAAGAATAAAACATCTCAGCGAAACATGTTTGTAATTTGGGGGGGGGGGGGACTTTTTGGCATTAAATCAGTGGGAGATAATGGCTTAAGATAATGAAAACACCGGCGTTTGGCCTTCAGAAAGTCATTTTGGTGGAACCCCGATACGGACGGCTGGCGGAGACGGATAGATGGACAGAAAGTCCGTCAGATTAGGAGAGGGAGGCATGAAGAGGAGCTTCAGCAGAGGGTATAATGAGCTGCAGGTTAGCACACAGCCACAGCTCTTTACCGAGGGGAAATCAGGCAAATGTGGGATGAGCCCGCTGCACACACACACACACACACACACACACACACACACACACACACACACACACACACACACTGAATACAGTTATAGTGTGTTGAGAGGCCAGCAGACAGACAGATGGACTGATATTCATGCCTCCACACACAGCTCCTCTGCAGTTTACGGAAGTCAGTCACAGAGAGGATTAACAAAGCGCTGCTCTGTTTCTCTTTTAATCTCCTTCTCTCTTTAAAAACATTCAGGTTCACCAGCTGTTTCTGAGAGGAAACACAAGCTTTCTGCAGGCTTTACACACCGAGGCGATAGACGTTTTCAAACTGTTGTACTTTCACACAGAACGCGAATATTAGGCCACGATGAAAGCAACAAAAGTTTTTTTTCCATGACAAAGCCGCTTTTTCCGAGCTTGTGCTGCGTGTCCTCACACAGCGATTTGTATGATGTGTTACGAAATTTTTTTATTTTTTTTATGTGTTACGCGTTTTCCTACAAAAGTCCGCCAACACGTTTCATTTTACACTCATTACATTCTTTTCAAAATAAACTTCCGTCTTCACGGGAGACTAAAGATCGTAAAATACTTAGTTAGGTTTAGGAAAAGATCGTGAAATACTTAGTTAGGTTTAGGAAAAGATCGTAAAATACTTAGTTAGG
>NW_022284522.1:0-4314 GCF_004355925.1 Anarrhichthys ocellatus
TGCTGGCCTGAACATCGTCCTCATAGAGTTGCTGGCCTGAACATCGTCCTCATAAAGCTGCTGGTCTGAACATCGTCCTTATAAAGCTTACGTTACATGGTTTACGTTAACCATCTCTGTCCTCTGTGACACTAACTGGGGCCAGTACGACCCGTGTAGGTTGTGATAGTTTGTTTATTGGACTAAATTCTTCGTCGTCGTTTTTCTTTCCAATAACTACTGAGTGTAGATGTAGATCATATGAAGCCAGTAGTAGATGGGTAGTTGCTTCACTGAGACTCTGTGATGTGGAAACATTAAAGCTGAGCTGACCCAGGACCAGTTAATGGTTTAAGCCTGTGGGATGGCCCTCTAAGGACCAATGTTCATCTACTGCTGACGGGGGCCACCAGGGGAGGTCAGTGGCCCTGAGGGGTCTGCTGCTCATTTACTGAAAGTTTCTCGTCACGTTCGTGTGATTTGGGGGGCGGCCGTGGCTCACTGGGTAGAGAGTACAGAGAGCTGCTACGTGTCCTGTGCCGAAGTGTCCCTGAGCAAGACACTCCCCGGGCGCTTCTCAGCTGCTCCCAATAAGCTAGGGATGGGTCAAATGCAGAGGACATATGTGTATATGTGTATGTGTATATGTATATGACAATAAACTTAAACTTAAACTTAACTTATTTTCATTCTAACTTTGGGGCAGAATCCTCTGAAAACTCAAACCTCAAGATCAGAAGTAACTGTTTGAACATTGCTTCTCCATAAAATGTACACTAACAGTTTCACATTTTCATTGAAAAAACAGACACTCTTGTCCTCAGCATGTGTGTATATATGAAATATAGTGGAGTGTAGGGAAGTGTAGTGTTTTGTATGTAGTGTGACGACCCTCCCAACATTATCTGTTGCAGGTGCTGATTGGAGGGTCGTCACCTGAGCCGGTGTGGTTTGCCTTAAATACCATCTTCATTCGGCAGCCTCGCTCTCTGGGAGAGGCGATCCTGTCAGCCACCAGCATTTACACTGTTCTTTGGGTTATTTCTGTTATTGCCATTCACTGCTACACACACGCACACGCACACATGCACATGCACACACGCACATGCACATGCACATGCACACACACACATGCACATACATGCACCTCAGGACGGATAACTGATACCAAGATTTTGTGTTGTTTAAATTATGTTTGTAAGAATATAAACATGCTTTTCTTAGCAGCCAGCTTGTTTGTCTCCCTGGTTTGTCTCTGAGCCTGGCTGTGAGTGTAATAAAGTATAATGTAGTATAGGGATGTGCAGTGAAGTATAATAACATATAGTGATATGCAGTGGCGGGCCGTGCATTGTATACCTGGGCCTTCTGTGCTGTCCTACTACAGTTGAATTACCTCATAATAACCTCATGATGACGCATCAATCCAGCAAACCTGCAGCGGATCCACACATTCCACCACACAAGAGCACGAGCCTGAACCTGGACACTGAGCTACACGTAATGCTGACGTACTTGTAGACCAGCTAGCAGGCTCTGACACGTCAAAGAAAACGCCCAACATGTCAAACTAAAGATCTGATTGGTTGAACACTATGACAATCAACAATATCGTCCCCATTCACTTAAACTGCACATGGATGCACTTGTGAGTCTGCAGGCCTCGGCCTCAGTTCTTACCTAGAGACACAGAGGTGAGATCTGATTGGATAACAGCTCTACTTAAAACAAGCTGCACTGGAAGCAGAGCAACTGAGGAAGACAGTAGCTGTGCAATGAGAACATAAGATAATGGGGAAATATTTTTATAAATTATAATACATGTAGTGTATTTAAGAAGAATTATTAGATCATAAAATAGCTAAACTTTGTGATTCTGTTTACGTCAGCAGAGAAGGCCTTGAAGGTCCTGACGGCCCACCACTGGTGATATGTAGTGAAGTATAGTTGAGTATAGTCAAGTATAGTGATGTATAGTGAAGTATAGTCAAGTATAGTGATGTATAGTGATGTATAGTGAAGTATAGTCATGAAGACTGGTATTGTTGGTGTATCTTTGTGAATCTCAGATGTGGATTAAATGGTCCCCCCACAGCTCCTGTCTGTCTGTTATTGAAGATGAGTGCAGCATCCGAGCCACAATAATCTTCATCCTAATGCAGAGACACCTGTCACAGCACCAGAGTGCATCCCATAATGTCTCTGTAAGCAGATTAGGCTCCTCTAATGCCAGGTATTTGAGGAGTATTCATGCAGCTAAGTGCTTATGTAATGTCTCCGAGCCTCCGTGCATTTTTATTTTGGCACCCCCCCCTCCCTCTGACTGAGGAGCCCTGAGGCCTCCTCACCCACATCAAAGCCTCACAAACATCTCTGTACACACACACACACACACACACACACACACATATACAAATCTCTTCATCAACACAAACCGTGCTGTTGATATTTGTCTCATTCTGCTCAGAGATAATCTGCTGCTGCTGCAGATACATAAACACAATATATCATTTACATCAGATAATACCACAAAATCAAATGTGAAACACAGAAATCTGACATTCTGTGTCAAATCCTGTTTTGGATAAAAATTTACAAGAAGGTATTGTGGTGTAAGAAGATGATGGAATTAGTAAAGGGGGTCCAGTATCATGTCTCTGTGGACAGTGCACCATGTCAACATGTCTCTGAGTGTAGAGTCCAATGGGGGGGGGGGTCTTACATCTTCTACAGGTGGAATCGGGATTGTTTAGCTAACTGATGCCAAAATATTGGCGACAACTGGACGAAAAGCAGATACAGCTTCAGAAAATATAAGCTTGACACGTACTAGGAAGTATAATAGCTATATTATATTATAGTTTCAGTGCAGCTTATGTCCAATATGTCCAATGTTTAGTGCCTAACTGATATTTCCAGTTGTCTCCAATGTTTTAGCATCAGTTTGTTCTAATTACCCGTTTAACGACTTCTTCATCTCATATGAACTGCAGACTCAAAGTGTGGAATGTGCAGCTTGGAGAGCTTCAGAAGACAAAGATGCTCTGAGGGGACATGTGGATGTGTTTTGTGTCTCTGTGGTCTTCTTCCTCTCAGTGCTGGCAGACGAAAGGCGACTCGCTGTGATGTCAGCAGACTAACTGTTGAGGGAAGTCATTCCTCCAGATAACGTCCTGTAGAGGACGTGCTGCTGAGAGCTTCAGGTCCACCTTCACTTATCCTGCAGGTTGAGTCAGTCTACTTCAGCTTCTTTGTGTTTTTTTCATGGTTTAGTTTGTAGTTTTATTGCAGTTTCCATGGAAACAATTCAAAAGCATTATGTGTTAACAAGTGAGATAATGCATTACATACAGTAACACTGGTTATCCAGCAAATATTACTTTGTTTTGACTTTGTTGTGAAGAATGCTGATGTAGAATTTTTCAATTCTGACAAAAAGAGGCAGTCTGGTCCTTATAATAATTGAGTGTCTTTACATCCAGTCCGGGGGGGTGTGAGGAGGGGGGTTAAATCCAAAATGTACAAAAATAAAAGCCTATTACTGGAGTGAAACATTTTGATCCATCAGATTGCAAATACAAACAATGTCAACACCCAAACACATCTGTTGGAGCTTATCTGCTTCTGCTGCACTTAATATGCTTCTAATGCTGCTGCCGCCTCGCTATCCTGCAGTCCACTTCCACTGCGAGCACTATTTATACCGCAACGTGCTGCAGAGTGCTTCCCACTCACAGTGGATTTCATGCTTTAAGCTGCTCTACGTGAGCTCACCTCAAACCTGCTCTCTGATACATTTCATATATTAGTCCCAATGGATAAAGAATCAGGATTTATCTACAACGTGCACCTTCAAACTATCAGAATAAAAGGAGAGTTCAGCTCTCAATCATCAACTCAAATATTCATCTCTTTAGTTAAATAGTGGGCAGGCCAAGAAGCTGGGGGGGGGGTTCATCATCATCATCATCAGGCCTCTGATTCGGAGCTGATACCTGAACAGTCTGTTGGCTGCAGCTCAAACACTCAGAGGATTTTCATTTGAGGCTGTAAGAGGCTTTTATTTTTACGCTCATGCAGATTTAAAAGGTAAAAAAACAATCTGCTGCTAGTATTCACCTGATGATGTCATCAAGAGCATCTACATCAAAACAAACCTCATCTGACATGTTAGATATACTGAGTACTATACTATACTGCCTATGAAACTACCTGCTCAGGTACTCTGTTCGCTACCTGTTCAGGTACTCTGTTCACTACCTGCTCAGGTACTCTGTTCACTACCTGCTCAGGTACTCTGTTCTCTACCTGTTCAGGTACTCTGTTCTCTACCTG
>NW_022284523.1:0-4314 GCF_004355925.1 Anarrhichthys ocellatus
AGATATATATAGATAGAGATATATATAGATATATATAGATAGAGATATATATATATATATATAGATATATATAGATATATATATATATGCGTGTTCTCTATTGTGATGAAATGACGTACAATATATGAACAACTACTACTATAGTTGTAATTACTAATAATTTAGTCTAAAGCCAATTAAGGACCAAAGACACGTCGACTCCACTGTTATAGGTTTACATTGTAACACAATTAGCGCATTGGTTTATCTTTTTACTAGCTAATGTTACCGACATCCCTCACGATATTCCCTCGCAATAAACACCTAATTTTTGACAACGAATCATGCCTCCAAGCCTCAGGAAGTGCTTCTGGATGTCTGCTAGCTGGCTAACGTTAGCCCAAGCTCCATTGTTAGCCCGCTACTTAGTGACTACCAGCATGTGTCTTCCGATGCAGAGCTCGCTTTCGGGTTCAGAAAATCTTGGAGCGAACCAGCGTTTCAAAAAGAAACAAGTCTGACCGGTTTTCTCGGACACGCATCTGCTAGCTACCGTTAGCTTTATCCCCAGCTAGGTAGCGACTGACACATGGGTGATGGTGACAGCGAGGCTCGAAACACACACTCACCCAGAACCACCTGGACACGCTGAAGATCACCTCCGAGTCATGGTGAGACGGGAGTAGCTGTTATCTGAAGGAAAACGTCGTTGAAGAGAAAAACGGACCAGTGTCGATAGAAAAATGTTGTCGCGGCAGACAGGCAGAGTGTTGACAGCTCAGAGGGACAGCAGTAGTGAACTGACCACAACTGGCTGTCTGACGGCAGGAAGTGACATCACGAGGGGGGGGGGGGGGGTAGACAATACGCAATTTAAAGAGCGCGCATCCTAAAGTCACCTGAATACTAGTATAGCAATGAAAGTTCATTATACTCCCATGTGTCACAGCTTAGAATTACCACAGAAAAGCCACATGGTGGTAAGGTAATAATGAAGTCATGATCCATTCTTAGGGAGGATCAGCTCAGTACGATGCAGGGACAAAAATAGTATATTATAAGGGAGTAGTTAGCTGATTCGTATTGGTTTACTGGAGCAGAGGAGGCCAATTGATCCAGATCTACATCCTACATTTCCCATGATGCAACCAAAAATGCCTGGTGGTTTTAAACTCCATGTCCCCTGTTTGAAATGCAGACTTTCTACAAGTAAGTCAAAGTCTGGTGCCCAAGCCAACACATCATTGGGGTAATTTCTTTACACTTAAGAAATGTCTTCCAGAGCCAGATATTATACATTTTCCCAGACTGTTAATACAAGAAAACTGATTTTTATGTGTCAAATCAGTGGAGTCCCCCCTTTAACAAAGTTGTCAAGCAACTCACTAGTATAAAGTCCTTTATTCAGAGTTATTCAGTAATGACTAGGTATTCATTAGTCAGCGTTCACTTTCTGAATTGTTCATTCACTGCAACTATTCAGGATTTTGTGTTACTCCTAAAACAATCCCCCCTCTCCCCCCATGCAAGGTGAACAAAAGGCCCTGCAGGCTCAAATTATCCAGCGTCTTCCATGTCCGCTGCATTGGAGCGGTCACTGACGCACGGGCCAAGAAAAACAAAAAGGGCTATTCCCCACTGCTGCTTCAGATGTGCTAATCCAGCTCTTCATGACTTCTGCAAACAGAATTCCACCTTTTTATATGGGGGACACTGTTTTCCTTTGGCCCAGTCTCAGAAGTGACAGACATGAGGCCCAGAGATGGAGCAATGCTAGCTCAGCACTTATCACATCAGACAGCTTTCACGGAGTAATAAACACATCTTTTTTTTTCTTTAGTTTATTGGATGTGTTTGGAAATACAGATGGAAAAACAGCAACTTGTGTCTATTGTCAACAGAATAAGTTCTCAGGTGTACTAAACCAAATGTATGAATCTATTACAACAATGCAAGCCCTCAGTAAAGTTGAGGAGACATGTTATGCAATTTGAACTCCAGTTAAACAGCCACTGTGTGTGTAATGATTGATCCTACTCGGCATCTCAGATTTCAGGCCTCTTTACTAAGCTATACATTCCTATCTAACAGCAACATTAAAGCAGCAGGAAGCACTGCATGGCTTTTCATTGTCGGTTGATTAATCACATCCCAAATGTATTAAAGACAAAACAGTTACAGAATTATAAATACATATGAAGCACTGACTGAATTAAGGATTTCAAAAGTATCAGTATCAGTAAAACTACCAGTAGGGCTGGACAATACGGTTGAAAACACAATATTACTAGGGATTTCATAACAAGACAAATGTATATAAAACCACACACAAAATAGTCAAACAGATGTTGAAAGCAGTTAATATTTTTCCTAATTAAAAATGCCAGCTCAAAATTATTTATGTAATCATTAATTAACAGAAACTGGTAGAACAAAATGATCAGATCATATCTCCATATCATGTCGGTGATATTCAATAAACAATATAATTTAATTATCTCCTAGCCCGGCCTATCATGTCATGTTTACACCCCAAACAACATTAATTTCTACTGCCGATAACAGCAATTGCTTTGCTACACTTCATTAGTTGTTTCCCAGTCATTTATCTTAAAGGGATATTGACTTGAGGAAACGGGGAGGAGTAAAATGTGCTCCATAACTTTGCTCTAATCTGAGTATTGTTCTGTTATCAGGTTCTAGGAAGTCCCTTCAGTTAAAAATGCCCTGCTCTGTTGCTCCAACATCATCGCCTATAGCCCCCGAGCAGGTAGATGGACACAAAGTCTGAGGGATGATGGAGAGGACGGAGGAGCCCTGGCCGTCTAGTCTGGTGCTTATCTGCGCTGCGGGGCTTTTTCCAGTCCAGCCCCGATAACCAAAGGTCGACTAGCAAAATACAGGATATGACCCAATAACCCTGCAAGGCAGCAGGGTTGCAATATTGTTTTATTAGGGGAGGTCTTTTTCTGTAAACAGTCCCCACAGATCTCAGTGGTTTTGATGAATGCGGTCAGAGTTTTGACAATCGCTGTAGTTGCCTCTGTTCACTGAAAAACAGCCATAAATTAAAGTCGTAAATTAAAGATCTCCATTTTGTTCCCTTTGGCAGCCCCCATAACTATAAGCAGTATTTTCAGGTGTGTCAGTGGGGCATAGGCACAATCAGAATTGTGTTACCGAATTCGGGAGTAGATAATGACTTAGACATTTATTGCAATGAAAATATTTGATATTACTACTTTAAGGACAAAGCTGCACATTGCAACATTCAACACTAACCAAACTATCAGCTATCTTCACCATAACTTTACCAACAACGGCCTGTTGAGGTGATGAGGAAGATGCAGCATATTACACAGACGTTAGCTAAACTGTAAAGTAAAACAAGACAGATAACAGTTCAGTGTTTACACTTTTTATTTCCCCTGAAATGAATGCACCATGATGTGTATCACATTATTAATTAAGATTTACATTTGTTTGTCATTTTGCCAAGTTTACAGAAGAGAGTCCAACCATGGCACAGGTGCAGATGTTATTGAGTTTGGGGTTTGTTTATCCCCCTCCTGTTGTTTTGCAGTTGGTTCAATCCACTGAGAATTTGCCTCTTCAAAATCCCACTGGAAAATATGGACAGGTTAAGATATTATTATATAGAGAGAGAGATAGAGAGAGATACAGATACAGAATAACAGCCGAAGGATTATCATGTCATATTTTACAATTTATGCAAGAGTCACCATAGCTTACTAACCATCCCTGTAGACATTAAGGCCTCAAGAGGGTTATGTTTCGGGGTATATAAGCAACGTGTCATAGTGGTAGCTGTTTGCTCAAACCGTTTCCGTAGCAGAGTTGCAAATACCCTTCATCTAGCACTTTTTCTCCAAAAACAGGAATATTTGTTATTAGGCCCTGATCCTTATCCCATTTAACACTGTTTTTTTCAATGCGAGATCCTGAAATGAAATACTCTTTGTATGACTCATGTTGTCTAACAGACTCAGCTAAATGTCGAGAATGCAAAAGGCTTAGACTTGCTCACACACCGAGTTAAGTCCTGGCCAGCGGACATCACACAACAGACCATAAATGTATCCCAAAATAGCAGAGGGTAACACTGGCCCCTTATAGACAAGGCAAGCATTTTGCACTACTTCCTAGGCAGACAGGCCCAGCCCAGTGCTGGTATTTAATAAAAGATCCTTTACTGGAGAACAATTAGGCCACAAGGCAAATCTCAAACAATTCCAACCCCGGCTGTACCCCTCAGTACATACAATCCCCCCACCTCACACACACACACACACACACACACACACACACACACAC
>NW_022284524.1:0-4312 GCF_004355925.1 Anarrhichthys ocellatus
CAAAACACAAGCATCACCAGTGGCTCTATTTAAAGTGATCTGAGTGTTTCCCATAAAATGTAATCTTCTGTCATTTTTAAAAATATGTCTTCTTCTGTCCTCTTCTTCCATTCTGTTGCTTTTGTTACTTAAAACGGCCCCAACATTTAGCACTCACTGAATTAAAAACACAAGCTAATGCTCAAGTTGAGGAAACATAAATGACTTACAGAGAGCAGTCATGAGTTCCCCCGTAGTCCAAATGGTTCACTCCTCACATCATCTGTGTTGTGCCCAGGAAGCTGTGGAAGTGGTGCTTCCTGCTCAGATTTGACCATCTTAAATACTGAATGCAGCCAAGTCACATGAACTCCGCCTACTTTTTGATGAAGTTTCAATGGTCTTGACTATGTAAGTAAACAAAGGCTTCATGAAGATACAACTATCATCTTAAATGTATGCACCCTATTAGCATTTGCTGAATGGTCAATTTGAGTGCAATGAGTCATCTTGGTGCAAATCTTTGCCACATGGTGACCTGAAGTTGGAGCTCAATCACGAGTACTTAGAGCCAATACAAAGAGATACAGTTAGCAGTGTACATCTACTCCAAAAGGCACTTTCTTCTTTAAGACCCCAAGACCGAATCTGAAACAATAGACAACAGATTTGTAACTGATTCGAATGCAGAATCAGTGACTAAAAAGTTGGAACATATCTCAGTAGAGTGTTGAAACGAAGTACAGCTTACAAACTTGAACATGTAGAGATCAGCAAAACTACCCCAACAAAAAGCACTTACTGCATTCACAAGTCAAGTCAGTGCTTGTGTTTGGGTAACTTTGGTGCCTAATTTATGCATTTAGCTAGTCATTTTAAAATGGCAGAAATCTACTGTCTGTGCCTTTGTCCTTTGATATGTCTGTTGAAGAACACACAACCAAGACAACCCCAAAGAGAAGCACTTATGAACGAAGGAATCATCAGTGTCTCAGTTTGAGGATATCTGAATGTGATTTCATTGACATCTATCTTCAGTTGTAGTCTGTAGTATTTGTCATGTTCAACCGCCTCAACAAGTAGCACTTACTGAATTAAAAACACAAGCTAATGCTCAAGTTGAGGAAATATAAATGACTTACAGAGAGCAGTCATGAGTTCCCCCGTAGTCCAAATGGTTCGCTCCTCGCATCATCTGTGTTGTGCCCAGGAAGCTGTGGAAGTGGCGCATCCTGCTCAGATTTGACCATCTTAAATACTGAATGCAGCCAAGTCACATGAACTCCGCCTATTTTTTGATGAAGTTTCAATGGTCTTGACTATATAAGTAAACAAAGGCTTCATGAAGATAAAACTATCATCTTAAATGTATGCACACCATTAGCATTTGCTGAATGGTCAATGAGAGTGCAATGAGTCATCTTGGTGCAAATCTTTGCCACATGGTGACCTGAAGTTGGAGCTCAATCACGAGTACTTAGAGACAATACAAAGAGATACAGTTAGCAGTGTACATCTACTCCAAAAGGCACTTTCTTCTTTAAGACCCCAAGACCGCTTCTGAAACAATAGACAACAGATCTGAAACTGATTCCAATGGAGAATCAGTGAATAAAATGTTAGAATATATCTCAGTAGAGATTTGAAAGGAAATACAGCTTACACACTTGAAGATGTAGAGATCAGCAAAACTACCCCAACAAAAAGCCCTTACTGCATTCACAAGTCAAGTCAGTGCTTCTGTTTGGGTAACTTTGGTGCTTAATTCATGCATTTAGCTAGTCATTTTAAACTGGCGGAAATCTACTGTCTGTGCATTTGTTCCTCGATATGTCTGTTGAAGAACACACAACCAAGACAACCCCAAAGAGAAGCACTTATGAACAAAATAATCATCAGTGTCTCAGTTTGAGGTTTTCTGAATGTGATTTCATTGACATCTGTCTTCAGTTGTAGTCTGTAGTATTTGTCATGTTCAACCGCCTCAACAAGTAGCACTTACTGAATTAAAAACACAAGCTAATGCTCAAGTTGAGGAAATATAAATGACTTACAGAGAGCAGTCATGAGTTCCCCCGTAGTCCAAATGGTTCGCTCCTCGCGTCATCTGTGTTGTGCCCAGGAAGCTGTGGAAGCTGTGCTTCCTGCTCAGATTTGACCATCTTAAATACTGAATGCAGCCAAGTCACATGAACTCCGCCTACTTTTTGATGAAGTTTCAATGGTCTTGACTATGTAAGTAAACAAAGGCTTCATGAAGATACAACTATCATCTTACATGTATG
Organism: Anarrhichthys ocellatus; assembly: GCF_004355925.1. NCBI lineage: Eukaryota > Metazoa > Chordata > Actinopteri > Perciformes > Anarhichadidae > Anarrhichthys > Anarrhichthys ocellatus. The sequence goes on from NW_022284524.1 coordinate 2,265, forward strand.
CACCCTATTAGCATTTGCTGAATGGTCAGTTTGAGTGCAATGAGTCATCTTGGTGCAAATCTTTGCCACATGGTGACCTGAAGTTGGAGCTCAATCACGAGTACTTAGAGCCAATACAAAGAGATACAGTTAGCAGTGTACATCTACTCCAAAAGGCACTTTCTTCTTTAAGACCCCAAGACTGCTTCTGAAACAATAAACAGATCTGAAACTGATTCCAATGGAGAATCAGTGACTACAATGTTAGAACATATCTCAGTAGAGTTTTGAAATGAAATACAGCTTAAAAAACTTGAAGATGTAGAGATCAGCAAAACTACCCCAACAAAAAGCACTTACTGCATTGACAAATAAAGTTAGTGTTTTTGTAAGGGTAATTCTAATGACCATTACTGGATAACAGATGGGAAAAATAACACTGTATTCAATCCCACTTGATTGTAACAACTAAAACAACACAAAACACAAGCATCACCAGTGGCTCTATTTAAAGTGATCTGAGTGTTTCCCATAAAATGTAATCTTCTGTCATTTTTAAAAATATGTCTTCTTCTGTCCTCTTCTTCCATTCTGTTGCTTTTGTTACTTAAAACGGCCCCAACATTTAGCACTCACTGAATTAAAAACACAAGCTAATGCTCAAGTTGAGGAAACATAAATGACTTACAGAGAGCAGTCATGAGTTCCCCCGTAGTCCAAATGGTTCACTCCTCACATCATCTGTGTTGTGCCCAGGAAGCTGTGGAAGTGGTGCTTCCTGCTCAGATTTGACCATCTTAAATACTGAATGCAGCCAAGTCACATGAACTCCGCCTACTTTTTGATGAAGTTTCAATGGTCTTGACTATGTAAGTAAACAAAGGCTTCATGAAGATACAACTATCATCTTAAATGTATGCACCCTATTAGCATTTGCTGAATGGTCAATTTGAGTGCAATGAGTCATCTTGGTGCAAATCTTTGCCACATGGTGACCTGAAGTTGGAGCTCAATCACGAGTACTTAGAGCCAATACAAAGAGATACAGTTAGCAGTGTACATCTACTCCAAAAGGCACTTTCTTCTTTAAGACCCCAAGACCGAATCTGAAACAATAGACAACAGATTTGTAACTGATTCGAATGCAGAATCAGTGACTAAAAAGTTGGAACATATCTCAGTAGAGTGTTGAAACGAAGTACAGCTTACAAACTTGAACATGTAGAGATCAGCAAAACTACCCCAACAAAAAGCACTTACTGCATTCACAAGTCAAGTCAGTGCTTGTGTTTGGGTAACTTTGGTGCCTAATTTATGCATTTAGCTAGTCATTTTAAAATGGCAGAAATCTACTGTCTGTGCCTTTGTCCTTTGATATGTCTGTTGAAGAACACACAACCAAGACAACCCCAAAGAGAAGCACTTATGAACGAAGGAATCATCAGTGTCTCAGTTTGAGGATATCTGAATGTGATTTCATTGACATCTATCTTCAGTTGTAGTCTGTAGTATTTGTCATGTTCAACCGCCTCAACAAGTAGCACTTACTGAATTAAAAACACAAGCTAATGCTCAAGTTGAGGAAATATAAATGACTTACAGAGAGCAGTCATGAGTTCCCCCGTAGTCCAAATGGTTCGCTCCTCGCATCATCTGTGTTGTGCCCAGGAAGCTGTGGAAGTGGCGCATCCTGCTCAGATTTGACCATCTTAAATACTGAATGCAGCCAAGTCACATGAACTCCGCCTATTTTTTGATGAAGTTTCAATGGTCTTGACTATATAAGTAAACAAAGGCTTCATGAAGATAAAACTATCATCTTAAATGTATGCACACCATTAGCATTTGCTGAATGGTCAATGAGAGTGCAATGAGTCATCTTGGTGCAAATCTTTGCCACATGGTGACCTGAAGTTGGAGCTCAATCACGAGTACTTAGAGACAATACAAAGAGATACAGTTAGCAGTGTACATCTACTCCAAAAGGCACTTTCTTCTTTAAGACCCCAAGACCGCTTCTGAAACAATAGACAACAGATCTGAAACTGATTCCAATGGAGAATCAGTGA
>NW_022284525.1:0-4310 GCF_004355925.1 Anarrhichthys ocellatus
AATTTGTTTGATGATCTGAAACATTTAAGTGTGACAAACATGCAAAAGAATAAGAAATCAGGAAGGGGTCAGACACTTTTTCACACAACTGTATATAGAATTTTTGACATTTTTACAAGCTCTATGCACTGTGTTCAACAGCCTGCAGGTCAGTCGAAGTTTCACGGATTTTGTGTCTGTTGATCTCAGGCAAGTCAATGATGGCTTCCCAGTTGCACTGAAGAGCGCATCATTTAATGTTGTTGTTTTTTACAGGATCTGGTTAAAGCGAACTGTTAATTTGGGACATTTCAAATGAAAAATTCAGAATACAGTGTTTTTGTGAAATATTACAATTTTAAGCATGTATTTGGTTGCTTTTTCTGACAGAAGCGTCATCCCACATGATATATTCAAGGACCTTCGGAGAGATGAAAGTCTGACAATAATGTCGTTTTTTTACTGCTTCTGAACGAACGGTTTAGAACAGTTTAGATTTGGTGATTGTTTCAATAAAACATGCTTTTCAGTGTTTTTGGGGGTTCTGTTTCTCTTCAAGATTAGTCATGAAAAAGGGACCTTTTAGTAGTTTCCTTAAAAAAATCAATAAAATGGATTGGATTGCGTTCCAGTGTTAGCCCTTTTTTTTGCGACGGCAAGGCTTAACCGATTCATCGTTCAGCCATACTTCTGACCGCTGGCCCTGAATACTTGCCGTCTTCAGGCAGCAAGTCAAGCATCAGCTGAAACCGAACCTTCTGTAGCTCCTTGTGGGGGTGGGCTGAAATCTGCCTTTTGCTGCCTTGTGCACTGTCAACACGCACCAAGCTGTCAACAGAGGTGTCAAACGAGTCAAAACACTCACACTTTTTTTTTTTTTTTTTTGGAGCAAGCAAGAAAAGCATATGGGTAGGGCTAAAAAAAAAAAAAAAAAAGAGGATGTGGGGTAGACAGTCTGAAAGCAGAAAGAAACATGATAGGTGCTAACTAACTGCTTTGGCTACAGAAAGAAAAAAAGTGTTTAAATCTTACATTGGAGGTTAATCCTTCTTTAGCCTCAGGATGGTTCATGACTTGGCTTAGTGCTTTGTTGTTAAAGTAATTAATTATGTCTCTCGCTTGAAACATCACATTTCAAACTAGTGTTAATTCCATAGGGCAGAGGGGCTTATCCTGCTAGGTTTCTCTCCAAAAAAAATAACTTTGCTAACCAGGGGAGGCTTGAACACTGAATTCTCAGCGCTGCCTGTACAATTCCCATTCACAAAGCCACTCACATTCACAGCGTTCCGATATCAGGCTGCCGAGCAGCTCGATTGGACTGACTCGGATGTTAATTCCCCGGAGACACCTTTGCAGCAGTATTTCGAGTAGGCGAAAATTAGTCACCCTCTCTCTCTCTCTCTCTCTCCCTCCCTCGGTATGTGACTTTCATCCTAATCCCCAACTTCAGTTTTCAGAAGTGATGGCTTTTTTTGGCAGCGAACAGGCCCCCTCGAAAAGCCATGAGCTGTCACGCCATCTGCACAGTGATGCAGAAGTGCGCTGGAGTTTGTTGCGGTCGCCCGTCGCTGTCGCAGCATCGGGGGTCTCATTCATAACCGTTGCGTATGCACAATACGGTGTTCTGAAAGAGTCGTCCGCCACTTCCCACGCCAACGTTGTGATCTATAAGAACAAAGCCGACGGGAGAATGTGCGCAGACTTACGGAAACTCTCACTCATGCGTACGAATATTTTTGATGTAGTTTCCCCTTTATTTATTTATTTATATATATATATATATTTGATGTAGTTTCCCCTTTATATCTATATATATTTATATATCTATCTATATCTCTATATCTATTTATATATATCTATCTATATATATATATCTATATATAACAAATGCATCTGACCCGGGAACAATAACTCTGTCACCGGGAGGTCACTGAAGGTTTACACTAGCCGACTAACACTGTCATTCATCATTCATTGTAATTGAAGGCTGCTTTTTGTTCACTGGTGCGCCGCACGGCTCACTGACGCCGTCTGTTAGGAACGAGATCCAGTGTTTTTAAAGGAGGTGTTTTTGATCGCTGGTGCACCCAGTGTGCAACGGCATCACCATAAACAAAAGGATCAGAAATAAATCCTACCAGAATATATACAATAAGCCTCGCAGAAATGTCTCTCGCAGTTATTGGTGACGGATGAGGGTTTTCTTGCTGTGGAATGTCTGTGGACATCCGGGCATGGCTTTAGAGCATGACATAACAGCAAGTCTTATATAATGCTCTGGAACTTTCATTTATCTGTGATTTTCAGCAACTTTGTAAAAAGGGGAAAGAAAAAAAGCGCTACTGGATACATATGTATGAGATAATGCTTCAGGGACAACAGAGATGCTGCATGTCTTCCTTCACTGAATCGCACTACCAAGAAGATGTCATGTTTGGAGACGAGTGTAACATGGACTGCATTTTTATCAGTTTGTCCCGCAAACTTTTCTGTAAACATGCAGCCGCAGTAACGCGGTCTCAGGAAGAGGTCATCTTTGTGTTACGTCTCGACCTTCAGCAAAAGAGACGAGAGAGGCCTAAAGATTTCTAATTGGCCACAGGCGTCGTCTCTCTAACTAACTGGAAGCGGGTAACACAGATCGTTGAGCACCGTTTTGGGTTTCCGCCTCCGGGAGACGTGATGTCAGAAATGCAAGTGAACTTTTTCTCACTCTCTGGAAACGGGGTTAATTGCGCTGTGTTGAAAGTTTGGATTAGCTCAGGGGGGCAGGCTCCTCCGTTAACAGCGTTCGGCTCTTGAGGAAAAAAAAAAGAAATTTGTCTTCAGGTTTCACAAATTAAGAAGCCCCTCGACGTGAGAAGCTCATTTAAGAATCGGCAACCCAAGCGTTTTCTTCCCGATTCATTAACATTAAATTGCTTACTGGTTGTTGTCTTTAATGCACCATGATTGACATCTGCCTGCCGTGTTCGGCTGCTCATGTGGAAGCACAGCATCTGTGGAAAAAAAAGAAGCCTGAATCAGGAGCTGTTTGCAGCTGCTGAGGATTTTGTAACAGAATTAGCAACACAGTGGAAACCGACTGTCAGGGTGAACCGCTGCTGCTGGAGGGAAGCGAGGGTCATCTCTGGGACACAAGTCATTCCCCTCCATTCTGGCAAGGCAGTGCGTCCTGATGCAACTGTATAATGAGCTCTCACCTTGTTACGGGGGTTGTTTCTCCACAGACATCCTCTATTTTTTTTCTTCTGCTCTTGATAGTTAGTGGAGGAGGCACGGCAGAATCCCCCAGACCAGAGAGCAGTCGGTGAGCATTCTCAAATTGATTGCTAAATTAGCAGCGTTCGCTTGTGCCCTTAGTGACTTGGCCGCACGCTCCTCCTCTGTTGTATTGCTCAGTCACGAGACACAAGTGAGAGAAAAACACTAGGTGAGTCACAGCAACTCGCAGCCGACTTCTTACGTAACAAAAACCAACCAACCCTCTTGTACATACAGTACATAGGGGCTCCAGAGTTGTGGACTTCTTGTTAGGAACGGCTCGGTGCCACTAAGTCATGTCCGATACCGCAACCTGGAGCATCTGCCTGTAGTGCTGTAGTCAAGACAACCTAAACCCCAGAGTACTACAATACTGGATATAGGTTAACCCTCAATGTAACCTAAACCTCATCGACAGTTGTTGACAGATAGTTTAGGTTAATGGATTGTATCAGATTGTACTTTTTTCTTTTGTTTCATTCAATATCCAATCCAGTTATTTTGGCCAGTATCGGACACATACCAACACTGAGTATCGGATTGGTGCATCTCTACATGTTATTCTTTTGTCTGCACAACATTTATCTCATTAAGTCTTACAACTGGAAACTGATGATACAAAAAGAAATCAAAGCTGGTACATGCTGTGCAGGGTTAGCAAATGTAACAACACTGTGTCAAAGACATTCCTCATATATTGGTATTTTGGAATCACAGAATCCTTCCAAGGCCGTCCATTTAAAACATCGGCTTTATCTACATGACATCAAAGCTGGGACATCTTCAGATAATATACATATATACAGTTGTGTGAAAAAGTGTTTGCCCCCTTCCTGATTTCTTATTTTTTTGCATGTTTGTCACACTTAAATGTTTCAGATCATCAAACAAATTAAAATATTAGACAAAGATAACACAAGTAAACACAAAATGCAGTTTTTAAATGAAGGTTTTTATTATTAAGGGGGAAAAATTCCAAACCTACATGGCCCTGTGTGAAAAAACAATTGCCCCCTCAACCTAATAACTGGTTGGGCCACCCTTAGCAGCAACAACTGCAATCA
>NW_022284526.1:0-2588 GCF_004355925.1 Anarrhichthys ocellatus
TATATATATGTTCCGACTGTCTTCATAGAAATATTGGGCTTTCGGTTCGTATTTACAGCAATATAGACTTTGATGAGTTTTCTCAAACGACAGAAATTGCACAGTAGTTAAAGAATCCAAGATCACCATTTTCAAAAATATTTTACACACATAGTAAACAGTCAGTCTTCAAGATGCAGTATGAAATTGCACATTGTTGTCATGCCACAGGGGGGGCTGTTTCAAGGCTTTGGTACACATCGTCCTGATTGGAAGAAAAAGCTCTGCTTTCGGGGTCGGTTTCCCCCCCGGCGACCCTCCGACGCCGTGGCGGCAGGGTGGTGACGGGCGATGAGGCCGCAGCGAGGTACGGCTTCGCCGCCGCCCGTTCCTGGGATCAAACTAGCCAATCAGAGAGCCGGATGACTACAGTACACTTTCAGGATTGGGGGAAGACTCTTGGCACTTGAATCACAGGTGCAGGTCCGTGCTGGATGACCAATGGATCACCATATGCAGCCGTGTTGGGACATTTTTTTTTTTAAGGAGACGAGGATGGGTGGAGGTAAAGGGTCACACACTGGCGTATCAAAACATTTCAAAGACTCCTTTCGGATGCAAAACATGAGCGGACTCTGTGCTGTTACTGTAAATACTGATTCGCTGAACACTAGAGAGAATTTGGCATTAAGAGCAGCTTCTTCTCAGATTTGTTGATTAGACCAATCCAATCCAAGCGTGTTTGATTTTCAGAGGCAGGAAGAGAAAACACGGACAATTGCAACCACTTTTCCCGACGCAATAAGAATGTCTTCACATCGACTTCAGATCAGTGAGGATGTTTGTCTCTCGTTACGAAGGAAAACAGATTCATGTAAAGGACAAGGCTGGTCAAATTTAGATTTTTCAAATGAATGTATCCTAATAAACAAGTATTGTGTGTGTAGCCTTATGTCTTTTATATAATTAGACTGTAAACAAGAAGTGGATGTAGTCGTTGTGACATCACTCATTGGTTTGTTGACTGATGTTTTGAAGCCTCGAGTTTGACGATTCGGCCGTCGCCATCTTGGCTTTTTGCAACCACTGAACAGGAAGTGACCATATTAGGAGGAGTGACGTAGAGACGGCGTATACGTCTCTGGTGGAGATCTGTCAATCACTGTGTAGCCCCGCCCTAAAGCATCCCCTGCTTTATGGTCTGTGTGACTCTAAATGGACCATAATGTACTAAATGAACATCATGCTGTATTGAAGAAGACTTGAAACTAGAGATTGAGACCATAAACTCATGTTTACAATGTGAGAGTCATATCATTTCTTTGAAATTATATTTTAAAGTGTTTAAAGTGTTTAAAGTGTTACATTTTTATTTCCCAACAAAAGATGTTGGATAATACTGAATTATTTTAACTAAGTTTTTTGGTTAAAAACTGCGACATTTTAAGATGTTTATTGTTAACATATCCTTAAAAACTAGCTTGAACAAGAACTATGGTGCTACAAAACAGAGTAATGTTAAAGTCAGGAGGAAGGCCGGCGTGCTTTTGTCTTTACTGTCGAGCTCTGCTGCTGTGTTTCTTCTGTCTTTAACGAGGATTAAATACGCATTAACAGACCGACACGCTCAGGAAACATGGCTGCAATTCATCACGAGTTTCTCAACAGTTTGGGCCCTTGCGACGCCTCCGGCCCTCAAGGTGAGGCCTTTCACAGGCACTGTGAAGGAAGTCCTCACAAAGAAAGTGCAACCAAGTACCTTGGGCTGTTACTGATAAAGGCAACATTTGTGTGATAATAAACTCCTGGACAAAAAAAGAAAAGAGAAAAGAGGAGTACGGGGTAAAAACACACATGCTTGTTGGTAGAAAACACTCATGGAAAAAGGGTAGTTGGCACAGTCCATTTGGTCACTAATTAAAACTTCTTTGTGGCTAAGTCTTCTGCTCCTCTGACAATGTCGTATGTAAATCCTGCGTTACATGGAGGAGTCTTTCCAAAACGGAGAAGCCTTTCTTACAAGCATCCAACAGGTTCTGGTTCAGAGTCAGGAAAAAAGGAGGTGGGGGGGTAGGACGCTAGAAAACTGGAGTATTGACAGCGCCGATGTGTTTCGCAGTGTGTGTGTGTGTGTGTGTGTTTTCATGCACCCGAGCTCTGAAGAACTGGAGGGGGGGAGTGGACTCAAGGATGTGTTGACAGTGCGATCAAACTCACAAGCATGCAGACAAATCCACATGTCTGAACGGACACCATGGGCATTCCATGTGAAGGGAAAATGTAAACAGATCGAGGGCCGAGCTCCAGAGCCGAGCCACCGCGTCCAGCCTCGACCTCCAGCCCCGACCTCCAGCCCCGACCTCCAGCCCCGACCTCCAGCCCCGACCTCCAGCCCCGACCTCCAGCCCCGACCTCCAGCCCCGACCTCCAGGGGCCTTCACCTGGGCAGGGAGGAGACCTGGACTCCCCGGACCCGACTCTGGATACGGTGGAGGCCTGGAAACACTCTGGTCTCTCTGAGGGAAGAGAGGAGGAGCCGAGGGTCCAGTAGTTGGACCCCTCTGCATCCTCCCATTCCTCCTCCTCCTCCTCCTCCTCCCATTCCTTCT
>NW_022284526.1:2688-4310 GCF_004355925.1 Anarrhichthys ocellatus
CCCCCCCCCCCCCCCCTCCTCCTCCTCCTCCTCCTCCTCCTCCTCCCCCTCTATAGTCACTTGTTGTCCATCAGAGACTGGACTTTGTGCACTAGCTCACGTGCTACCTTCAAGATATGCTGGACATCGTGACGCTCAGCCATCTCTGTGGATCAGACACACTGTTAGAGAGAAGACCTTCCAGTGCGGTTGTTTGGAACAGGCATCAGCATCAGACAACACATTGTCTCAACTCGTTTGTTAAAGCACACAGGAGTCTTTAGAATGATGGATATGCAGATTCAAGCCTGTTTCTTACCATTGAAGAACTTAATGATGTCAGTGAAGTCCATGTTGTTGTCCATGATGATCTCACGGTACACTGTGACCAGGGCCAAGGCCAGAAAGAGGACAAAGTGCTGCGAGGAAATCCTGGGAGCCACCCAGATCACCTCCCACACCGCAAACACATCCTCGTACAGAAGCTCTGTACACACACGCACACGCACACACAAAACAAATGTTTATAGACAGCATATTGACTCTACGATCACTGTTTTTGAAGAAGCAATACAGTGGTGCAGAAATACTCCAATACAAGTACAAGTCATGCACTTTAGTACTTGTATAAAAGTGCACAAGTATAATATATATCCAATAATGGAGTTATAGTTCTTAATGCAAAGAATCACTTTGATGTTGCATCTCGTGAGGGTGGGGATAATCTTAACTAATATGCTATCAGGTTGCTTAATCTATAATAATACAACATAATTCATATGTTAAATATATTTTTTATCCCTAATCTGAAGCTGCAAAGTAACAAGTAACTACTAAAAAGCACAATACTTCCCACAGAAATGTAAAGGAGAAAGTTAAGTACAAACAAGTCTGAGGATTGTATAAAGAAGATGAAATAGTTTTTAGATGTTTTAGTAACAGGACGTCTTAAAAATCTACATTTGAGTAAATATTTTGCAGCAAATCAAATAGTTTACAGGATATTCAACCTTTGTTTCTTCATCATACTTTTAATACTTGACTTCTCTCTTTACAGGGCTCGTATAAAGGTAATAAAGTAGTTCATGAACATGAGATGGTTTATTGTGTTTTACTGGTTTCTTTCTGATTCTTCACAGTTTTAGTATTTTGTTCGTACGTCCTCTAGTGTTTCAGAGAATAATGCAACGAACAGCACGTTGAGCATGAATGCCTTTTTAGTGCGACTGTGATCACGAGTCAAAATGACTCAACGCAGCTTTAAAGCAGACTCAACTCGATGAGGTGGAAACTACGGGTCAGCGAGGGTAGAGGATGAGGTCACCTCTCTTGAAGTCCAGCAGGAACCAGCGGTAACAGAAGTAGAAGTGAGTGTAGTCTCCATTCTGCTGCATGAGTTCAAACAGCTCCGAGTCCAGAATCTGACATCAGAGGGAGAGCAGAGAGAACGTCAACACACAGAGACACACACACACACAGAGACACACACACACACACACACACACAGAGACACACGCACACACAGAGACACGCACACATACACACACACACAGAGACACACACACACAGACACACACACATACACACACACACAGAGACACACACACATACAGAGACACACACACACACACACAGAGACACAC
>NW_022284527.1:0-4253 GCF_004355925.1 Anarrhichthys ocellatus
GTTGTTGGAGAAGCTGATCCCTATACTGTACTACTATGTAAATATCACGTTAGGTTTTGAGAAAGAAGCACAATGTTGTGAAAATTATCAGAAAGTATCCCTCTGAACACATGCATAAATAAATGTCTAATCAATGAGCACATTTAAAATGAAAAAAAACCTGGAGGGAAAAATGAGCCCTCATTTCTAAGCTTCATTACATCAACACACCAATCAGTTATTTACATGAAATAATTGGATTAAAAACACTTCCATTCCATTTGTTGTTTGTTGGATAAAAACATTAAATGTCTGGTGAGAACCTCCATTCATTTCTTAAATGATTGTCTGATAAACATTTGATGAATCTGGTTTCCAACTTGAAGTAAAACTCATCTCATCATGATCCTCACTGATCAGGCAGAAGAGGCACCACGCCTCATACACATTTAAACTAATTTACATGAAAATGAAAGGAAACAGCTGTTTTAATATGAACTTCAAAGCATTTTAAATTTTTTTAGAAAACCCCCACAGAGACATAGCACCAATATAAATATTTTCCCATTGTTATAATATAATAAATATTTTTTTGTTCAGGTAGAGTTCTTGAGCTCAGCAATGAGATATTTCTCCTTTTCCTCAAGGATTTTGTAGAAGACTTCTTTGCCTTCATATCCAGCAGCATTCAGGGGACCAGAGTAGAGCTTCCTCAGCTTCTCCCTCATGTCAGGGATAGCCAAGATTTTATCATAAGCCTCCTGTGTTGTGATGACTTTTTTGTCGAGGAGCTCATCCAAAATGGACTCAATGTTGCTCACTCGAGCGATCAGCACGGCTCTATGTTTATCCACAAAGTGCTCCCCCGAGGAAAGAGGGAATGAAAAATAAACTTATTTAGGTGATGAAAAAAAGAAAAATAATTAACAACACGAACATCTGCTGATCTAAAATGATTTTTCACTCTTTAAATTGGACAGTTAACCATTTTATTGGCTTGGTTTAATCTAAAGTCATAGTTTTGGTTGTTTTCCAAAGGCAAAATGTAAATTCAAAGTAATTTGAGAAATACAAACATTTTATTGACAAGAAACATTCACGAGTACAGGCTCAGCAGGACGTTGTTTTGTTATGAGGTAATATGTCTTAATGCTGCAAAGGCTTAAAGATTATTCATATTTTTACCGTATAATAAATCCAGTGATTTTGGCCGATTTCATAATTTGCCACTACAATGTGCAGATACCGGGAATGCAGGTGGGATGATATTGATGAATTTAAAGATGGAGTCCGTTATTCTGGAGAAAGAGTGTTAAGATTTGACACCAACACCCAAACAAATACACTCCTCTCGTCAGTGCTCCTTCAGAACTGCCCTCTCACTCCCACTGCCTTCATCTTTATTTTATTTTTTTATTTTTGGGGGTGTGTCTCAGCAGACTGATGGACAGAGCAGAGCTTTTAAACACTCTGCAATGAAAAGTGCACTTCCTCCTAATACGACTCATTAGAAATGTCTTACCTTGTGAATGAACAGTGCTTGGGTAGTCATCTGAAAATATAATGCAGAGATTAATAAAATATATATGAAGCTGATTTACTGCCTTTATCTTACATGATGCATATTCAATCAAATGAAAATGGTACATCTTGTGATATTATCTTAAACTGACTTGGTCGAATTGTACACGTCCATACTGGTTGATGCTCATTTTCATTTGTGAGCTGGAGCTTGAACTTTTTGTCTGGATTGTCAATGAACACTTCGATGTAATTTGGGTTTTCGTACCTGAGAATTAACTCCTGTGAAGGAAATAAAAATAAAAAAGGGAAATAAGTTAGACTTTGAGCTAAAGTGCACCAGAATATCTTTCCCCCTTTGTCTCATGATTTTAAAATAAAAAAGATCGTGGTGGTAATTTCACTTACATCAAAGAGACAGTGACAAAACATATGAATATAAATGCTGTATATTGGTAAAATGGTGGCCATGATTGCAGATGTATTTGAATGTATTTTTATTTAGAAAGATTGAACAGAACAGAAGCGATCCTTGAGGGTGGACAGGTCTTGAGACTTCATCACTACAGCAGCTGGAGAAAGAAACGAGCCTATAATGTCACACAGCTTGTGTGGAGTGTTTTTTTTACAAGCCTTGAAACCACAAATGTTTTAGGAAGATTAAACTTCATTATGTTACCAAACATGTAAGTTAAAGCTAAATTCAGTAATTTCGTCATGTTTTCTTGTTTAAAATATTGTACTTGTACTATAGTATCCAACTCATTTTGAACCACAGTTCACTTTAGAAATTGAAGAGCAGTTCAAAACATACCTCAGGATAAATTTCTGCACTGTTCAAATCTGTGGTTAAGATGAAACTATCATTCATTTTCAGGGACTTCTCTGGATGTGACTTTCTGATTACTCTGTATCCGTAGGATACATTTCTCTTGTCCAATTCCTGTAGAAAAAAAACAAACTTTTCAACACAAAGTTGCTACAAAGTTAAAGCAGACAATGTTGTTATCTGTGTTGTGTATTTATCAAGCTAAATCTGATTATTATTGGTGTTGACAGTAAGATATGCAATAACCTGTTGTCGACCAGGATCTCGTGGGATCAGATAAGCATGGAGTGTGAGGAAATCTGTGTCGGTCTTGTATATTAACACGTTACAATATATTTCCACTGAAAGGCCCAAAAATCTCAATATGGCCATTTTTAGAGAGAAAACGGGTTCACACAGCTTGACATGGGACGATGTGACCTCAGACACTTTTTCCACATTATCTCCACAGTCATCTATGTGCAGGACTGCAAACTTGTCTAATATCGTAGGGTTGTCATCTGTACAAAATAAAAGCACAGACAATTAGTGAGGAGAAAAGGACTGCATCAGTTTTTGAAAAACATGCTGTCTGAAATTTAAAAGTCAGTTGATTTTATGTTAATATTTCTTCATGTCCACTTACCTATGCAGATCCAGTGTGGCAGGTGCACTTCATCTAACTTCCCAGCAAGGACTGTGATGTTCATTAGGGGACCTGCAGGCATGTATTGCATGCTTTTGATCCTCTCCATGTGTTCCTCCACAGAGCTGAACTGGTACTTAAAGCTGACCTTTCCCTTACAGATCCAGCGCAAGCCAGAGAGGCTGCATTCAAAGTGTCCTGCTTCAGACTGTAGGCTAAGTCATGAAAAAGAAACCGAGTGAGTGTGAAAAGTATTGCCACTCTATTTCTCATTTTGCATTGGTTTCCCTCCAGCTCCAGTTTGCTGTGACGCAGTAGTTAGGACGTTATATTTTACCTGTAAGTTGGAGCCTCATCTGCACCTGTACTGTTCACTTCAGGTTTACGTTTAGTCCAGTCACTGGAGTCCTTCTGCAGAGAACAATCATTTAAAACATTTTGTGAAGATGTTTCTTTCTGTGACATACCATAAATAAAAAAATAAAATAAATGGAAGGACTTACAATGATGCTTCCACAACCCTCAAGCTCTAAACCTCCTGAAGGCCCTTGTGAAGACACAGAAGATGTAAAGAAAATTATGTTATGTGACGTATATTAGACTACATCTGCCATTTAGGGTAGTTTTTCTCACTCCTTATTGGTCCCTGTTCTCAGGGTGGTGCCCCGTTAATATTAATAATTGTTAATAATTTTATTGACATTAATAATTATATTTATGTCAATAATTTATTTTTCATATTTGCTGATAACCAAACACGCTCCTGATCCCAACAAATAGTAGGCTACAACATTAACTACCAGTTTGTAACCGGTATGACAATGTTTAATCCACTTTGCCTCTCCTCTGCTCCGTGCTGTATGCCGAGGCTGCCGTGCTGCACTCAAGAGCAAAGTGGTGTCCTGCTGCAGAATTTATAAAGGGCAAACAAACACTGACTCATGTAGAATGAATAAACATCCAAAAATGTTGTTTTCGGATTAAAATGCCAACGTAAACCTCGAGGTACTCGGTACAGCCCTTCTGAAACCTAGCAGGTCTAATGACAATGATGCAGTCACTGAAATCGCTGATGACGTAGCTCCAACCGAAAGGAAACATAAATGTTGAGCATTCATGATGTCATTCTTTGTATAGCCTGTCTATCAATTAATTTTAAACTTGAATAAACACAGATAATATCTAACCGGGATTTCTCCCATTTGTCCGTGATGTTGAAATCTTCCAGGACACGAGGACCGGCACACCGGCGCACACACACACACACACACACACACACACACACACACACACACACAC
>NW_022284528.1:0-4251 GCF_004355925.1 Anarrhichthys ocellatus
CGTCTCTACGTCACTCCTCCTCAGTCCATATATGGTCACTTCCTGTTACTTCCGTCGCCATCTTGCAAAAAGGCAAGATGGCGACGGCAAAACCACCAAACTCAAGGCTTCAAATGCCCACAAACCAATGGGTGACGTCCCCATAACTACGTCCACTTCTTATACAGACCAGACAAATTAGCTCTACTGTAAAATCGAAACTTTTTTTAAAATCCAAGTGCAAATATATGAATTCCAACTCATGAATCAAAACGCTCTCGTGGAGAGAAAACTGATATTGTTCCTGTAGTGAATCAAGCGGTGGACAGCTCCTGGTGCTGAAATGAGTTCTAATGAACCCAACAAGTGAATCAACAGATGAAAAGTGGCACCACTACATTTTAATTAGACAACACCGTACCTCTTTAATCCAAACACAAATCTAATTCATCAGTGGTGTTAAACCAAAACAGATTCACATCTCACGCACACAATCACAGAATCTCTGACAGCAGCCTGACACTGAAACATGTCAGATGAATACAGATCTCTTCATCAGACCTGAATCTGGCTAAATGGGAGACCGAATGAACCAGTCAAATATATTTTGTAATATGTGTTGTACCTTTAAGTGTAGGTATATTACAATGCACTGGATCTATGGCAAGAATAATGTAAATTCCAGGCACATTTTAACAAATAAAAGACCCAAAACAAACAAATCTGTGGTTTCACTCATTGGCCAATGAAAAGCGAGTTAAATTCATCCCATGACAATGACTACAGGCTGCACACTTTGCCTCTAAATGCTTTCTTCCCTCAGAGAGTCACTATCCCAATCAGAAGTCAGCTGGTTGCATTCAATTAATCATTATCAATTCTGACAATATTACAGTAAAAGTAAAAAAACAGTAAAAAAATATTTTTATTACAGTAAAAGCCACTTGACTATTATGACAAAATGTCGTTCTCACGAGTGTCTTCAACGAGCAATGAAACCCTCAGAATGTCCACTGGACTCAAAAACAGCCACACTTGGACATTTGGATTGAAACTCAGCTTTAAGTGAAATCACATATTCAGAAGACGAAGCAGCACGTTACAGCTTTATGTGACAGCTGAATATCAGAGGCAGAATCCATAAACAACGACAGAAACCACAAACAAAAGCCAACACGTTTTAAGACGTTTTCTAACCTCAGGACTCACCGGACCGGGTTCTGCATCCCTCTGATTGGATGTGCAGGTTAAACGAAAACACAGATGTGGAAGTGGAGCCGCTCTTACCTCGATGAGGAAGTCCCCCGTCCGGAGCCCGGCCTGCCACGCCACCCCTCCCTCATCCACGGACTCCAGGTACTGCAGCGCGGGGAAGGCTGGCGTGGGAGTGAACTCCTCGATGGGCGTATCCGCTGCACAGAGGAGGGGGGGGGGGTTAGAGAGGAAACAATTACAACACGTTAAGATTCATTCATTCACACCTATATGTCACCGATGCTTTTAGTAACACATGTTCTTTTCCTACTAAAACAAGTCAATATGTCAGCTGAGGAAACAGGCCTGTTGACGTTTAGTTATTCTCTGTGTGCCAATAACCAAAACAAGCTGGACGTGTTTAGCCTAGCTTAGCATAAAGATGTAAGGGTTTACGGTAAAAATAATCCTTCCAGCAAGCTACGTGCTTTCACAGATACATCTCCCAGTGACAGCGAAGTCTTAACTGGCAGCTAAATATAAATACAATTCCACATTATAACTCTAATACGACGAGGTCAGCCAATAAACAGGAAGTAGACACAAGTTGTTTCTATCTCACTTTCTATTGTCACATAAAGCTCCACACAGCTCTGAGTGATGGAGCTACTAAATGATTTCAGTTGATGCTTGAAAAGTATTCAACGCTTAGCGCTGTTGTTTAAACAGATTAATGAAAGTTATGAAAGTAACAGAGACAAAAAGATAAACAATTATTCATGATGGAAGGCACAATGGAAGATAGTTCTTAAAAAAAGCAATGCATGTACAGTTTGCACACCAAAATGTTATATTTTAGAAGTAATCTTTATAATGTTTTCCAACTTTAGTTCAACGGGGCTCCACAGTGAGGGAGGCCAGGTTGCATTCATGAAAAAACACTTTTTAACATATAAAAACAGGGACAGCAAACGTGCAACCCGAATAAATCCATTTTCAATAACTGTTGCAATAGTGAGATCTAAAACACAGATTCAAACAACGCTGCACATGCGCAAAGGTGTCTGTTTTAGACTAAGATGCTGAAGCAAATGAAGCTCGGCCAACCGTCAACATCACAAACAAACGTGCAAAATCATTCAACTGACAAAAAACGAAATGTAAAGTATCCCGCCATCTTTGAGCTGAACCACAGCAAGAACAACGTACACATGACGTGTATTTCATGATTAAACTGACGCATATTCGGATATCATCCTAACTACTCAGAGAACTGACTGGAACTGGCAACCATGTTTTCAGTTTGGGCAACCAAAAAGCTGCTGCCTGGTTTTAAAAGTGACACACACACACACACACACACACACACACACACACACACACACACATGGTTTCAGCCCCCCCTCCCTCTCTTGCTCTTGGGAAGGTTACAGGAATACTGCGGGCTGCTGGGAGAAACCAGTGTTGACAAGTGACACTTCCTATAACTCATCCTGCGACTGCAAGAAGAGCCGGACCGGGTTCCACGAGGGTTTTTCTACATGACTGACGTGACGTTTCTTTAGGTGTCGTGTGTGTGTGTGGTGTGTGTGTGTGTGTGTGTGTGTGTGTGTGACATGGAGACGCAGACAGAGGAGGAGGAGAGAGAGAGAGAGATGGACGAGGAGCGTAAAAAACTGCAGACACGCAGAGAGCAAAAGAGGATGTGAGCTTATGTGACAGCTCGAGCATCAGTGCATGTTTGTATGTGTGTGTGTGCGTGTGTGTGTACGTGTGTGTGTGTGTGAGGATAAGCTCGGCTGGGTCAGTTCCCCGGGGTGATAGCAGAGTGTGTCAGAATGACTAGAACATTCCTCGTTTTTCAGGCCAAATCCCTCTTTTCCTACGCCTCCATGTCAGCGTCTCTGCCTCCCCCTCTTCCTCCCTCTTCCTCCCTCTTCCTCCCTCTTCCTCCCTGTCTCTCTCGCTGCACGTCTTTAAAAAAAACACCTCAAACCTTGACAGTAACCGCCAATTGAACTGCGCCGCACGCACACGTTTGTGGAATGCAACGTGGATTATGACATGGCGAGCATCGTCATAGAAACCGACGCAGCAGCTCAAACGGGCTATTTTTAGGGCCAAGCTCGTGGCCCGGTGGTGAAATATCAAAGAGCCAGGACGGGGCCGCTCGGATCACAACAACCCGTGACGCGGTGAGCGACTGACTGGCGGAACGTAAACCAAAAGCACATCTGTGTTCTCCTCAGATTAACCGGTGATGTCATATTACAGATGTTTGAACACACGACTGTAAAAACGTAGAGCTGCCATGTTCAATCAATTAGTCAAATTCATTCCAGCTTCTGGTTTCTTTCCTCCTCTGTCACAGTAAACTTGATTATCTTTGAGTAGTGGACAAAACAAGACTATGTAAGAACGGTGTCTCCTTCATTCAACCATCATCTTCTGACAAGAACTAATCGATTAATCGAGAAAAATAATTGAGATTGGAAATAATCGATAGAGTTGCAGCCCAAGACACTCCTGAACATGCATCAACAACACATGCCATCATGCTGTGTGTGTGTGTGTGTGTGTGTGTGTGTGTGTGTGTTCTCCACAGTAAAGTTGCTTTCAAAGGTATTTTTAATAGCAGAACTTATTTGCATGTCTTTGCTGGGGGGGGGGGGGCTCTCTCTCTCTCTCTCTCTCTCTCTCTCTCTCTCTCTCTCTCTCTCACACACACACACACACCTCTAACATTGAGCCAAACTGCACATTAAATTCCACCTTCAAACATGTGTGTGAGTATACGAACATGGATCTTGCTGAAGATTTGTGACAAAAATAAAAAAGCTCAGTAAAACGTACCTTTTGCTCCCCGCAGGACGAAGCCGAATCCCTCATTCTCCTTCTTCTGGAGCACCACGGTCTTCTCGTCCACCACGCAGTCACTGTGGAGGAGATGCCGAGCAGAGCGCCCGTTAGCACAGCCCATCATCCGCAGCATAGCCACGGACGCCCTGCCCGAGTGGAGGTTCATGCTGCTGGAGGAGAGCTAGTCCGGCCAGGGCAGGGCAGGGCAACCCCGACCCC
>NW_022284529.1:0-4381 GCF_004355925.1 Anarrhichthys ocellatus
AGCATGAGAAGTTTGGGACCGTTTGGAACAAGTCCAGCTGAGTTACATCAGACATTTCCTTTAGCCAGTAGGCTTTGCGGGTTTACTGTAGCGCCCCCTAGTGGTCGAATGCAAAACAATTCTCAGGGTATGTTACTGGATGCGATGTGCACATATGCTGAATATTTTGGGAATTTAGAACAAATGGTTGAGAAGTTATGTGTATTGATATTTTGCCACACACCTAAGAAGTGTATTGGTCCATATCTTGTAAACACAAAGAGATATCAAAAAGATTTTGATAAATTTTGATGATCTAGATCCACTTATGATCCACAGCAAATTTCGTAGAATTTGGAGCCAGCGTGTAGGAGTTCGCAAAAATGTGTTTTTTTTCACTAAATTCAAAATGGCTGACTTCCGGTTGGGTTTAGAGCTTAGAGCTCCGGGGGCTTTTTTGTAAGTCTACATGTGATACATCTGTTTACCAAATGTTATACATCTAAATTTTATATATAGATAGTGAAACGTACTGCGAGGGCTGCATCGTCGAAATATTGTATATATTCATACAAAATTGAAAATGGCAGACTTCCGGTAGGGTTTAGAGCATGGTCCCAAGAGACTTATATTTAAGTCTCCAGAGGATACATGTGCCTACCAAGTTTCATACATATAGCCAAAACGTAGCGCTAGGGCTGCTCTTTTGAAATATTGTAGGGGGCGCTATAGAGGCAATTTAAAACGGCCAATAAAGAAAATCATATAAACTATTTCTTCCAATGACCTGTAACACATGTACAAAGTCCCATGAGTTTTTGAGCATCCCAACCCACTAAACCATCAGCTTCCTTTTTCATGGCAAACTATGCGTCGCCACGGCAACAGCGTTCAACGAAAACTCAAAAAATTCATGATGATGCATCATCAATGTCTTAAGGCTATCCTTACCACATTTTAGACTCATCAGGTCACCTGGCTAGGAGGAATAATTAAAAGTATAAAATATGACATTTCCTTTAGCCAGTAGGCGGCGCTATGAATTATTGAATTTTTTTCAATTGAAGTATGTTTAGGCTTGAAGTAGCATCATGCAAAATAAGTTTTGTGCGGATTGGATAATGTACCTTGGAGTTATAACAACTTATAACAACTTATTTTTTCATAAACAATGAGGCAAAATGGCCGCCACGCCATGTCAAGGTTCTTTGATGAAAACTCTCGATTTTGATAACTTTTAATCACAAAGGTCTTAAGAGCATCCTGACCAAAGTAGAAGTTGATTGCTTACAATCTGTCGGAGGAGTTCGTTAAAGTGCGAAGGTTGAAATCTGCAAAAAGTGACAAAAAGCACAACTTCGAGGGTTTACTGTAGCGCCCCCTAGTTGTTGAATGCAAAATAAATCTCAGGGTATGTTAGAGGATGCAATGTGCACATATGCTGAAAATCTGGTAATTTTAGGACAAACGGTTGAGAAGTTATATGTATTGATATTAAGCCACGCCCCCAAGAAGTTTATTGGTACATATCTTGTAAACGAAAAGAGATATCAAAAAGCTTTTGATAATTTTTGATGACGTAGATCCAGCAATGATCCACAGCAAATTTGGTAGTAATGGGACTAAGCATGTAGGAGGAGTTCGCAGAAATGTGTTTTACACTAAATTCAATATGGCGGAAAATCTAAGTAGGCGGAGCTTAGGGGTCTGATTGGCTTTTTTGTAGCTCTAGCTCAAGTGGACATGTGTGTCAAATTTCAAGTCAATCGGACATACTGGCCGAGGGGCGTCGCCGGTCCGACTTGTAGGGGCGCTAGAGAGCCATTTCTTAACACAGAAAGATGCATTCTTTTTCAGATGGTTATATTCACCAGGCCTGACAAGTCCCCAAAATTTGGTGAGTTTTCATGCATGGAAAGTCCTCCAACCATGCGTACGTTTACCCAAACGGGTACAATATCAATAGGGCCTTCGCTGGCCCGATGTTGTCGGTCGCTCGGGCCCTAACAATGAGCACCAACACACCGAGGCAGCCGTCCGCGGCGCCATCTTAGCAGTCAAGTGGATACGCACACAGTGGGYGGCCCTCTGTGGATACGCSCGCACACAGTGGGCGGCCCTCTGCGGATACGCCCGCACACAGTGGGCGGCCCTCTGCGGATACGCCCGCACACAGTGGGCGGCCCTCTGCGGATACGCCCGCACACAGTGGCTGGCCCTCTGCGGATACGCCCGCACACAGTGGCCGGCCCTCTGCGGATACGCCCGCACACAGTGGCCGGCCCTCTGTGGATGTGATGTTATCTGTGTAGTCAGTCGCTGTCCTCTGATCCTGGATCAGTTCGTGAACATAACATCAGGTTAATGTGGATCAATGATGATGATCAGACTTCAGTTCCAGGAAACAATCTATAATTCATTATTAATGATCTTCATCAACCGGTAAACATTGATGTGTTTTGTGTTGAAGGACATGCCGTTCACCTGTGAGGGAATCACACCAGACATCATCATCAACCCTCACGCCATCCCTTCCAGAATGACAGTCGGCCATCTGATCGAGTGTCTGCAGGGCAAGGTAGTAATCAATGATATATATTGGATAACTTCAACTTAATAGCTTTAATTAAAAATGTTTAGTTTCTGCCAAATTAATGTCATGTCAAAAGGTAATAATACATTATAATCAGATATTATCAGGATATGGTAATATTCATAACACATTAACAATAATTACTAAAGTATTGTCAATAATAAATAAATATTGCCTGACAGGTTCTCACACATTTACACATTACATTTCATTTTATATAAAATATTAGTATATATATATATTGTCATATATCATTTTTGCATTGTTTTTTGTGTCTGGTTTCAGGTTTCTGCGAACAAAGGTGAGATTGGCGACGCAACACCGTTTAACGACGCAGTCAATGTGCAGAAAGTGTCGAACCTGCTGTCTGAATACGGATACCACCTGAGAGGAAATGAGGTGACTCTCACTGTTTAGTTCCTGTTTAACTCAAACACTTGTGTGTGTGTGTGATGTCACTGTGATTCAATGGACTGAACGTTCAGTCATGATCATCATCAGTAGAGAGTATTATTTATGTTTCATTGAAGATGATTAGTTTAAAGAGATAGTTCAGGTGTTTTGAGGTGGGGTTGTATTCATGAAGTACTTAAACTCAGGGTATTACCTCCAGTAGATGAGTTCACACTTTGAGACTGTAACCGATCGCGTCACACTTTGAGACTGTAACCGATCGCGTCACACTTTGAGACTGTAACCGTTCAGGCAGCGTCGGAAATACACGAGGGCAAAGGGCAAAACTGCCCCTAAGAAATATAATTTTGCCCCTGATATCACTAGGAGAGGGGCAAAAAATGCCCCCGAACTTTCCAAACGAATAAATAAATGGAGCGCTTCTTAATCAGACCTGTGACTGCGAGACTGCGGTCAACTCAGCAGACACTTATGTTAGTGCACCTATATGCTGAAATTCACGGTAAACTCATTTAAACGGCACAGATCGGGAGCGAGTGAAGGACTTTGAAAGTTAACGGAAAGATTAACGTGAGACAACATCCGGTTTCTTCAGACGAACATCCGGTTTTCAGAATAAGATGCCAACAAAGTATACATATTGCATAATGGAAATGAGATTAAATTAATTATATTCACATTAAGTATAAAACATGCTACCTGCATCTCGTGAGTTAAAGGTAAAATACACCTAAATTGTGCGTAAAGTGTCTTTATTCTTTGATTTGAGGGTTGCTGGAAATGAATAATACCTGACTGACAGACAATTAAGATATTTTACTAAGTAAAAACTCTGAACTGAATTTGTACCTTCAAATGGCACATTTTTAAAAATTTTAAGGTGCTATAAAAATGTTTTTCTCAAAAATTCCACACAATGACTAATGCATAAGTTCAGGACAAAAATGGGTAATATCACAATATTTGAGGTGCTACAAAAATATTTTTTTCTCAATAATTCCATACAATGACCAATGTATATGTAATCAAGGCATCGTTGACTTAATAATTGTTAATAGTTGTTTAAAACATTTAATAACAATACATAACCACAAAGAAATGAGAATAAAATTGAATATGATTGTCTGATTTACGTTTGTTTTTTGTTAAAAAAAATCTAAGAAAACACTTTGAATCTGTAGACTACTGCTAATAGTCTTATTATTGCCATTTGATGACAATTGCTCATATACTGTAAGCCTAAATAAGTATATTTATTATTTTGAACAAAGGTTAAATGTTATTTCACAAGTTTCAAAAAGTGCCCCCAATTTTTTGAAAATGCCCCTGGATTTCAGTCAGTGGGGGCAAAAGTTGACCCCAAAAAAATATGTAAATTTCCTACCCTGCGTTCAG
>NW_022284530.1:0-3359 GCF_004355925.1 Anarrhichthys ocellatus
TCATGAATGTAAAAACCTTTGACTCTAATATGTCAACAACATGAAACAAGAATTATGAACCTGCTTGATGTTCTGGAAATGAAAAGAAATGAGCACATATTTAGGTAAATGCCTCATTTTCATATTTAAACATTAAGATTCAGTGTCTAAATGTGAGTGATGAACAACGGTAGTTTAATGGTGATATCTATCAGTTCATTTATTAACTTAAACCTGAAGCTGTGACCTCTGAGGCTCAGCTTAGATCAGATCAGAATCTACTGTCACTGTTTGTAAGTTTGTCATCTAACAGACGTGACATCGTCACCGACACCGCCGGCTTCCTCAGGTCTGTGTGTGTGCGTGTGTGTGTGAGTGTGCGTGTGTGAGTGTGTGAGTGTGTGTGTGTGAGTGAGGTGACTGTTATCAGTCAGCAGCACAAAGAGCTATTCAGAACCCAGAGAGACGCAACAAAGGGACAATTTACTGCAACAAAGACGCCTCCGTCCTGGAGGCCGCGCCGTGCGCACATCTGAACAACAAGCCTCATGAGCTGACATTAAACCTGCAGACTGACATGCAGCATCAGGGCCTCGGGTGGAACAAAACCCTGGTGTCCACAAGCACTGAAAAAAATACAGTGACAAAGATAAAGGGTCAGTTCACCCAAATTACAAAATAAAATGCTTTTTTCTCATCTATCTGGAGTGATATCTATGAAAGCAGATAGATTTGGTCGTTCTTGTCCAGATTTGGAGACAAATTACAATTACAAATATAAAAGAAATGGTTTGCTGTGAACAGTTTTCCTTTATTTCAACGACACAAAGTCGTCCCTGTTGACAGCGATGTCTCCATCATCCAGAGTGAAGGGAACTTATTCTGCGTTATAGGTTTAAGTTTACTACGTCATTGTAACGAGCTGTGGACTCAAATCTGATGACTTTAAACTCGACAAAATAACAAAATAATAAAACATTTTCAACTCGACTTGAACTTTCATGACTCGTGAGCTCACTTTGACTTTGAGCCTAAAAGATTTTTAAATACTTGAAACAAAAAGATTTTAAAAGTTTGTTATTTAATAAGTGTGCCAGAAATCAATTAACTTTATTAATTTTATATTAACGCCATTTATTCACAGCAAATCATTTTATGATTAAGTTCAGTCGCACTTGTTTTAACAGACTTGCTTAAATACAAATACAAATTTTGAAAAGCGTTCATAGTTTTTGTAAACTAGACATATTTTATTTTTCTGTTATAAAAATGGCATTTGGTGACTTATTTAGGACTCGAAATTCAAAGTTTACAACTTGAGTGAATTTGAGTTTTCTCTCGCCAACGTCTCCTCAGACATCAGTATGTGTGACATGCGGCCTTTTCAAAATACAGTTCCGTCTCCACAGGAAACAACTTGGTTATGTTGAGGAAGAAGATCTGTTGTTTGGGTTAAAATAACTAGGAAAGTGTCGTGACTTAAGAACGGCAGTTACGTGACGAATAAGTCATCAACGAACAGCCGTCCACCTTTATGATGTCTTTATACTTCCTCGTGATTGCGTGCTGAACATACGGTTTGCTTGCTCATATCAACAAATCACAGTTCATTCATTTTTCGTGGGTAAAGCTACGAGCGCTGTAAGAGAGCAGCGCGCTCTGGTAAAAAGTTAGTTTATAACTCCAGGGCTTTCATTGTGAGAGGTTTAGAACAGAAGGAGTGGATCTGGTCTGGTAATAAAGTTTGCCATCTTGTTTTCGGACTACAGAGCCTCGTGTGTTGTTGTACACTCTAATGTACGTTTTCAATACGTCTGTTCCTCAAACGTGATTGGTTGATGCCTTTATTCCCAACGCAAAACATCAGAAACATCTCTCTCGTTCGGAAAAAAAATGACGCCACTTTGTCACTGCGTAATATTCACGTTCTGTGTTAAAGTATTTTTAAAACCGATTAAAACTATATATTGTAAAGTCCTTTACTTGTGACTTGCAAACTATGGTTTTGTCCGTCCTACTTCATTGTACTGAAACTCAGAGACAGATGTCTAAACTAAACTAAATGACCTGCACCACCATGAGTAGATTAGAAAATGTTAGTTGTTTTGGTGAACTGGCCCTTTAAAATAAGGAGGTATAGACTCTGCCAATCTGATGTCATCACCACCGTTTGAATCTCAGGGGTTTCCACTGAGAAAACTGAGTGGATCGGCGCCTGACGACATCTCTGAAACTGCAGGAAGCACACTTCCTGTATGCTGCGATGGGATTAAAAGAGATGGAACACACTCCATTAATCCCAGAAGGGAGTCCCCCCCGGTCCATTGGTAGTCAAACAGGATGAGCTGATCAATGCTGTGCGCCCAACCCCGTCAAACACACAGAGACACGGAGCTCTGAGTCAAACAGAGCAATCAGCCGCACAAAAGACACATGCAGATTACATGTTGCTATGACCACTGCAGCTGCAGTGTGACAGCCATCCACTGCAGACAGCTAGCCTGCACAAACACAGCCACATGTGAGCGGGCCAGGTGCTTCCTAATGTCACCAACAGCAGCACATCGGTGACCTGCTTCAAAATAAGCCTTTATTTCTCACACTGATACGTCAACATGTACGATCAGATGCTATGTTCATGTAGGGGACACAAACAGGCTGCTCTCACACGGTGTTCGTAGCTACGAAGTACCTACGAACATACATGCGCTGTAATTCGTAGACATCCCATGACATTCATTTGTATGTAATCCAGGTCATCACGAACCAGGAAGTATTTCACCATCTTTCCCTAAACCTAACTAAGTATTTTCTTTTATCTTTTTCCTCTCACAAAAACAGAATCTAGCTAGCCTTTCATGTTAGATTCAATTATTGACGTGATCCACAACTATCACAACAATACAAACATTCAGGCTCCCTCATGTGGCTCAACGGTGAACTGCAGATATAAATGTTAAAGTTACTGTGAGGAACTTTCATTTAGTCTTGGTTCTGTTGCTCCCTGTGGACTAAAGTGTCTCTGAGCACCAGACTCTCTTTAGAAAACCTCTCATTTTACTGCAGCAGGGTCTGACAGTCTGCTCCTCTCAGTCCTGGTTCTGGTTCTCCGGTGACTCCCTTCCCTCCAGCGGGTCCAGCAATACGTCCTGAGTCTCCAGCAGCGTGGTGTCGGTGTTGGCTCCCAGAGAGGAGAAGCTCTGCTCCTGGAGGAGGAGGAGGAGGAGGAGGAGGAGACGCTGCTGCTGCTGCCGGGAGCTGAGCTCTCCTCCTCCCTCCGGTGCTCCGACTGCCGGTTCAAGGCTGCGGGTGAAGCCGGATCTGGGTCTGTCCACGGTGGACCGGTCTCTGCTGGAGGATCTGGGTCTGTCCACGGTGGA
>NW_022284530.1:3369-4306 GCF_004355925.1 Anarrhichthys ocellatus
ACGGTGGACCGGTCTCTGCTGGAGGATCTGGGTCTGTCCACGGTGGATCGGTCTCTGCTGGAGTCTGAGCTGAAGGAGGTTCTGGTGAACCTGCATGAGTTCATCTGGTTTCACCAGAATCCGACCCGGTGGCTCCGATGATGAGCATTAAGAATAACTCTATAGAAACAGACCATCTTCTCTCTGATGGTCTCTTCACTTCTGCAAAAAAAGAGAACAAATGTGTAGAACTATGCTCAAGTTAGAATTGATGTGTCACAGTCTGTATGTGGCCGGGGCAGTATCTGGGAGTCAGGGAATGGACCCCCCCTCTCCTTAACACCACCCCCGCCTCTACCCCACCCACACAGGCTGACCCCCTCCCCCAGCCCAGCAGCATCAGACACCAGCAGCTGGCAGACTGCCCCATTTAACTCCCTGCAGCACTTACTGGACCTGGCTAATCACTGGTGCTCAGCACCATCCGTGGCGACCACACCTGCGCGCTCGCTGGTGGGACTGTCCCATCTGGGACCTTGTGATGGGGAATTTCAGGGAGGGTGGTGGTGGGGGCAGGGGGGGTGTCTTCTTACTTCCCAAAACCGCTCAAAGTGCTGCGAGTCAATGATTTGACTCCAATCACTTGATTTTCCTGAGGTTCACCTTGTGTTTGGGAATTTATCGACTAAACGTTTAACACAGTCTCACGGCAGTTTGTGAAAAAGTCACAAAATACAATCGATTGGTTTCCTGTACAGGGACGAGATTACGTTAAAAATTAAAGTTAGTTGTAGGCAACAAAACCAAGAGTTAGGTTTAGGCAACAAAACCAAGAGTTAGGTTTAGGCAACAAAACCAACAGTTAGGTTTAGGCAACAAAACCAAGAGTTAGGTTTAGGCAACAAAACCAACAGTTAGGTTTAGGCAACAAAACCAACAGTTAGGTTTAGGCAACAAA
>NW_022284531.1:0-4301 GCF_004355925.1 Anarrhichthys ocellatus
TCCATTTCAATGGAATGAAGTGGTTCAACAACTACTGCACATGTAGTAGTTGCTTTATAAACCAACAGCAGGATTTTAAAGTCAATTCTTTGTTGGACAGGAAGCCAGTGCAAAGACCTCAGAACTGGAGTGATGTGATCCACTTTCTTGGTCTTAGTGAGGACTCGAGCATGTAGTATGTTGTAAGGCATGTAAACTGGGGGCATGAATTGACCTCTTATGGTGACAAATACAAATTGAAGTAAAATTATTGTATGAGTAATTTCCAAACTCCATCAGACTGCAGGTCTGAAAAGTGAAGCAAATATGGAAATGCCTTCAACTTTAAAAAAGGGCGACTTCTCTTATTGCAAAACGAAGGCCCTGCCTACCTGACCCTACGTCTCACTTGAATTATTACCTCAGTAAACATTGTAAACATGAGTTTATGCTCTCAATCACTAATGTCAAGTCTTCTTCAATACAGCATGATGTTCATTTAGTAAATTATGGTTCTAGATGCACCATTTTTCAGAAAATGTTCATGAATGCATGTTCACACCCTGCACACACAGGAAACACAACAGTGAACACACATTGATGGACACACATCTGAGAGCAGATATTTTCGTTCCAGTTTGTGAAGTGAGAAAACACAGAGCCACAAAGTCAGTGGACACAGATTCAGATTCAGATTCAACTTTATTGTCATTGCACAGAGTACAAGGACAACGAAATGCAGTTTCAATATCTAACCAGAAGTGCAAAAAGAAGCAGTAACGGTGCAGTGCAATGTGCTAGATAAATAACAGACAACAAAGTCACAGTCACAGCCACAGTGATCTAAAGAAAAGCCCATTTATAGCCTCCGTGCATAATAGACAGATATTCCATCCGTCCATGTTCCTCCGCTTATCC
The DNA here is from genome assembly GCF_004355925.1 of Anarrhichthys ocellatus. Classification (NCBI taxonomy): domain Eukaryota; kingdom Metazoa; phylum Chordata; class Actinopteri; order Perciformes; family Anarhichadidae; genus Anarrhichthys; species Anarrhichthys ocellatus. The sequence continues at coordinate 898 of NW_022284531.1, forward strand.
GGGGTCGGGTCGCGGTGGCAACAGGCCAAGCAGGCTGACCCAGACTTCCCTCTCACCGGCAACATGTTCCAGCTCATTCTGGGGGATCCCGAGGCGTTCCCAGGCCAGCTGGGAGATATAATCCCTCCAGCGTGTTCTGGGTCTTCCCCGGGGTCTCTTCCCAGTTGGACGTGCCTGGAAAACCTCCAGTGGGAGGCGTCCAGGAGGCATCCGAATTAGATGCCCGAACCACCTCAGCTGACTCCTTTCGACGCGAAGGAGTAGCGCCTCGACTCCAAGCTCCCTCCTGATGACCGAGCTCCTTACCCTATCTCTAAGGCTGAGCCCGGCCACCCTACGGAGGAAGCTCATTTCGGCCGCTTGTAGCCGCGACCTTGTCCTTTCGGTCATGACCCAGAGTTCGTGACCATAGGTGAGGGTAGGAACGTAGACCGAGTGGTAAATTGAGAGCTTTGCCTTCCGGCTCAGCTCCCTCTTCACCAAGACGGTCCGGTGCAGCGCCTGCTTTACTGCTGCAGCCGCACCGATCCATCTGTCGATCTTCTGCTCCATCTTACCCTCACTCGTGAACAAGACCCCGAGATACTTGAACTCCTTCGCTTGAGGTAGGCACTCCGTCCCCACCTGGAGGGAGCAATCCACCGGTTTCCGGCAGAGCACCACGGCCTCAGATTTGGAGGTGCTAACTCTCATCCCCGCCGCTTCACACTCGGCTGCAAACCGCCCCAGTGAATGCTGGAGGTCATGATCCGAGGAGGCCAACAGGACCACATCATCTGCAAACAGCAGAGAGGCGATCCCGAGACCCCCGACCCTGACGTTCTCCACCCCCCGGCTGCGCCTAGATATCCTGTCCATGAAAGTTACTGTTAGGGTTAGAACAAAGGATGAAGGAGCCTGCAGGCCGCAGGAACTCTTCTGCTGCAAGCTTCTTACTGCGCACGCGCAGCAGAAAGAATGAGCTGAATCCGGATTAAAATTAAAAACAATATTTAATGTATTACACGAAATTCACTTACAAACTGAATTAACTATCAATAGTAATGTTCTGGAGAGCAGAGACCACATACACGCATCTCCTCACAGTCTGGCGCGGCCAGTTAGCTGAAAATGAGAGCTGCAGTGATCTGAGGTAAACTCCCTAAAACATTGTCTTTTGTATCCCCTGAGAGTCGGAAAGTGTCCGATACTGTCATAAAACGTGTGAATGACCCTCCGTGGCGATTAGTGATTGGCTTCATTCGAATTCTGTCCCCTCCCTGGATCGACCCCTTAGCAAAACATCTTGGCTCCTCGCAAAACATCTTGGCTCCACCTCTCCGTCCTGGTCAGCTTGGCATTTGACCATCCCACTGGCCCCATCCTCCATCGATGAGGTCGCCTCCATTTGCTGCTGCATGTCTGTGAAACCTCACTCAGAATCCCTGTCTGACCCTCAAGTCTTACAGTGTTTTAATACCTACAGTGACTATACTTCTATAATCTAATACATTCAATGAGTTAATATACTGTAACATATAATATCCTCTATAAGTGAGAATATTTGTAAACATAATACATTCCATATGGAAACATGTTGTGACTAACATATTTATTATTGTGACACTTCTACTCACCACTAGGGGTGTTATTAAATCCTACTAATAATGCTTTTAATACTGAAATTCTCCACATTACCAACAGGACAGGTGACAAAGGGCAGCCCTGGCGGAGGCCAACACCCACCCGGAACGTGTCTGAATATTGCCGAGAATGCGGACACAGCTCCTACTGCAGTCGTACAGAGACCTGATCGCCCGTTGTAACGGGTCCGGCACCCCATACTCCCGCAGCACCCCCCACAAGAACCCCCGAGGGACCCGGTTGAAAGTCTTCTCCAAGTCCACAAAGCACATGTAGACTGGTTGGGCAAACTCCCAACTTGTATTAGACTACTGATTACATATATGATGTATCTATTGTTTTATTTCAAAGTTTGGACCGGTTACTGAATCATTGTGCTAATACTGCTGTTCAGGTAAAACCCACAGTGAATAACATACATAATGCAATTTGTATTTAGTCTCCTTTTATTTCATTCCTTCTCGTCCATATCATACACTAGATTGTCTTGTAATGCAAGTGACCCATGCAGTATTACACAATTGTATGTAATATGTGGTAAGGCATGTAAACTGGGGGCATGAATTGACCTCTTATGGTGACAAATACCAATTAAAGTAAAATTATTGTAGGAGTAATTTCACCTCGATCCATCAGAGCGCAATCGGAGGCGCTTGTCAATGAACATATTTAATAAAACTATATTAAGATTCAGTGTAAAGGTGTCCCATCTGAATCTGGAGTGTTAAAAGGAGATACTCATATATTTGTATTTATATAATTTATATTTGTATATTTCTACTGACAATTGTGAAAACCTTTTGATGTTCTCGTGTCATTTCTTTACAGAATCTCTTTCAGAATATGATTGAGGTATTTTCTTCTCTTTCTACGTCTTCTACGTCAAATCATCTTACGTTGTTAGCGCGATGTGACATCATCACGTGATCTGATCAACAACTCAGCTGTTGTGATGGTGGCTTCATGTACCGTCGGAAATGTTGGAACTACAACTCCACCCCGATGAAAATCAAAATGACCAATAGGACTGCAGATTTTAATTCAGCAGATTGCTGTTTGTGTCCCATGTGAACGAAGTACTTTTGTTACCTAAACAAAAGCAAGTAGTAGTTTTGATGCGTAAAGCTAACAAAGTACTTTTGTTTGCGTTTTTGTTTTGTTTTAATTTTGTAGTCATTTTAAGCCAAACCATGGAGTTCTTCATTAAACCTGACAAAGTAGTTTTGCAGTTTTGCAGTTTAGATGTATGGGAACCTTATTCTGTCGGAGACGTCAGACTGCAGGTCTGAAAAGTGAAGCAAATGTGGAAATGCCTTCAACTTTTCAACTTTCAAAAAAGGGCGAGTTCTCTGGTTGCAAAAAGAAGGCCCTATATATACCTACCTGACCCTACGTCTCACTTGATTTATTACCTCAGTAAACATTGTAAACATGAGTTTATGCTCTCAATCACTAATGTAAAGTCTTCTTCAATACAGCATGATGTTCATTTTGTAAATTATTCTCCCAGATGCACCATTTGTCAGAAGATGTTCATGAATGCATGTTCACAGCCTGCACACACAGGAAACACAACAGTGAACATGCATTGATGGACACACATCTGAGAGCAGATATTGTTCACTGCTTCTTCTTTTGATGCACGTTCACATTTTGAGTGTTGCTTGTAGAAGACGAGTAAGGAGCAGCTCATATGAAGTTTAGGCTTCTCACATGAAGGATGTGTTGCAATTATCACATCTACATTGATATACATTACATTTTAAAGTATTTTTTTTATT
>NW_022284532.1:0-4452 GCF_004355925.1 Anarrhichthys ocellatus
GAAATAAAATGAACTTTTTTGATTTTAGCAAATGGCTGCAATGAAACGGAGTGAAAAATTTAAAGGGGTCCGAATACTTTCCGTACCCACCACACACACACACATATATATATACATATATATACACACACGATTAAAATAACTAATGTAATAGATATATACACATGAACTCATCAGAGACAAACTGTTTAGATTGTAAAACCCTCTTGAGGTAAATATATAATGATCTCACCACCACCCTGAAATATATACATACACCCTGAAGCATCCACATCCTTCTGACCCGTCAGTGTGAGAGAATTTATTCGATGTTAATTAATTGAGACGACAGGAAATGCAAGAAGACACTTTATTTTCAACACAACTTACATTCTGAAGGAAAAACATGACGATACAAAAGAGACTATTATAAAAAACTAAACAAACAGCTGATTTGACACTATTTATTTACATCAGGTTCCAGCTGAGAGTCTCTGATTGGTCGAAGTCGTCACGTGACCTGAAGAATCATCGAGTGACGAGTCTCCGTTTGGTCGTCTGCTCCACCAGTTTGTGATAATTGTCCAGTTTGTCTCGAACTTTATTATAAATCTGAAAACAGATCCACACATTCATCACACTGAAGATCACAAACAAGACGTCAACAAGAAGTGATGACTCACGCTGCTGTTGGTCTGCGTCTCGTTCAGCGTCTGCAGCAGCTGATCGATGGACGTGTACGGCAGCCAGACGGAGGACGACGTCGCCGACAGAGGTCTCTGAAACATTCAGACAGTTCAGTGATTCTGTTCAATGTTTAAAGATTCATAACTTACTACTTAAAGTATTTTACCTCGATTCCAAAGTACTGGTGTCCTCTCCCCAGCAGAGCGTCTACGTACTCCAACACCAGCTCAGCTGCAGCCTCCAGGAGATCAAAGTTAAGGTAGAGACGCAGCAGAGACGCAGCGTCCACTTTCTGTAAGAAACACAGCTGCATCGTGGGAAAATAACCACTAAGAAACACAGCTGCATCGTGGGAAAATAACCACTAAGAAACACAGCTGCATTGTGGGAAAATAACCACTAAGAAACACAGCTGCATTGTCGGGAAAGTAAAGCATCCCTATTGGCTGAAGTCTCACCTTGTAGGACTTGATGAGCCAATCAGGCAGTGGGACACCGTGTGACAGCAGCTTGTTGATGACACAGCGGTGATGCTGTCCGTTAGCAGAAGGATACCTGTCCAGGTAAGAGGACAGCAGCTGCCACGCCTCGTCTGTAGCACTACCACAGAAGAAGAAACAAAGAATATGTATTTTAAACTGTAATAAATGAACGAAGCTCTTTATTTGTGATATTTGAACAATAACAGAAGTGAAACCTGGACTCTTTGGTGTTGACGACAGAGGACAGCTGATTAGCAGCCAACCAGCTCCAGGCTTCGTTCTGAGACTCCTCCCCCCCAAACTGAAGCTTAATGCACCTGAACACAAACAAAAAAACACATTTATTCATGTTTCACTTTATTCAATCTTTTAAGGTTCCTTTTTTATGCACATTTTAAAGCTGCATTCTCTCTAGTGTCCACCAGGGGGCGGCGACTCTGGTTGTATAGAAGTCTATGAGAAAATGACTACTTCTCTCTTGATTTATTACCTCAGTAAACATGAGTTTATGGTCTCCATGCTGTATTGAAGAAGACTTGAAACTAGAGATTATGTTCATTTAGTAACTTATGGTCCATTTAGAGTCAAACAGACCATAAAGCAGGGTATGCTTTAGGGCGGGGCTACACAGTGATTGACAGATCTCTAACAGACCATAAAGAAGGGTATGCTTTATCGTCTCTAACAGACCATAAAGCAGGGGATGCTTTAGGGCAGGGCTACACAGTGATTGACAGATCTCTAACAGACCATAAAGCAGGGTATGCTTTAGGGGCGGGGCTACACAGTGATTGACAGGTCTCTAATAGACCATAAAGCAGGGTATGCTTTAGGGGCGGGGCTACACAGTGATTGACAGGTCTCCAACAGACCATAAAGCAGGGGATGCTTTAGGGCGGGGCTACACAGTGATTGACAGGTCTCTAATAGACCATAAAGCAGGGTATGCTTTAGGGGCAATATCAACATTGTCTGTTAATTGCATGATAATCATGCACACAAGATATTCTCACTGATGTTTTCATTTTAAACATAAATGTGGAAACTGAGTGATGGCCTATTAGTGCCACTGCCATATACCGAATTATTAAAATAATGGACACATTCATGTTTAGAGATTCAAAAAAACTAACTTTTTATTTTATTTTATTTTTTTAAATTGTCTAATCAACCAAAGATTTTGCGGACCCCATGCAGGACCCCCTGTTGAAGACCTCTGCTTTAGGGCATAATAGACCATAAAACAAGAAAAAGTTTTTCCGCTGGACTGAGGTGAAGTTTGTGAATGTGAGACGCAAACAGATTTAATTATAAATGTAAAAGTCTAACGGATGAACACAAGAAACTATGAAACTGAAATGTCTCACCGCCTCGTTAATAAAGCTGAGTGATGTTTTTGAACACCCACTCACATTAAAATAAAACTCTTTGACCTAAAGGCTTGAAAACAGCTTCTTTCACCATTTAATCTGTTAATTCTTCTGCATCTTTGTTTAATGATCTTCTGCTCTCAAAAGGTCCAATTTGGAAATATTTTCTATTTTAAAAGTTTAAAAGAAACTTTAAATTCATGACCCAGTCGATGAATACAATTTGATAATGATTGATTTAAGTGGGAGTGACTTCATATTCCAAACTTAGCCTCAATCTCTTCAGCACATCCACTAATCGTCTTTAACTGTCATTTAGATGATGTAACAATGTGCCTAATGTAAACAAAGGATGATGTCATAATGAAGGACTGATCTAAAACACAGGATGATGTAATGAAGTAGAAACTCACTTGAAGGTCATACCCTCGAAGACTGAAGTGAGGTTCAGTTTGAAGGTTTGACAGACGGACAGAGCCGAGTCAAACAGTCCGGTTTGGACCAACAGGGCCACCATCTCTACTGCTGAGGCACTTCCTACAGACAGACAGGTAGACAGACAGACATGATGATGATATATATATTAGTGGTGGGCAACGATTACAATTTTTAAATCGCATGATTTTTTTAAAGATTAATCTTATTGTTTTGCAAATTCAATAATGAATTCAAAAGTAGTGTATTGTGCACTTTTATTTTAAAGTGCTGCTATATGAACAACAGGTCAATAACATTTGGTTTAAACACATCAGGTTGTTGTTAGCAGCAGTATTCCCTTTACACAGCAGCAGTTATAACACAGTTATAATGATTCTGATCATAGATATTCAGCCGGTGTTCACAACTTTATCTTCATGTGTGTAAGAGATGATATTTAAATATACTTCTTGAAAACTACAAAACTATCTACGTCATGTTTTTATGTTTGTTAAATTCTCAGTAGCGATAACTAAATGATGCTTATTATACATATTACACACAAAACACTTTAAAAACTCAAACAATAATTTAAATTAATCATTTCTTTTCTTGGTATGTTGGTCAGAAACATATGCAACGCTGATTACCGTAATATGTGTGGTATTTGTTATAAATGTACGTTGGTACATAGAGGGTGATAAGAAGCTGTACATGGAGGGACTTAGGACCCATGGGAGTGTAGGTGAAGGAAACAGGAAGAGACGCCACACAAACGGCTGTTCACCGCTCGCTGCCGGTTCTTGTTAAAAATGTCGCTTAATAAAAAAAAAAAAAAAACTGCGTTAACGCACGATAAAATAATTGTCGACGTTAATTAATTAATGCGTTATTATCGCGCTAACTTGCCCAGCACCAATTTATTTATATATATACAGTGGGTACGGAAAGTATTCAGACCCCTTTAAATTTTTCACTCTTTGTTTCATTGCAGCCATTTGCTGACACAAATTTAAATATTAGACAAAGATAACACAAGTAAACACAAAATGCAGTTTTTAAATGAAGGTTTTTATTATTTAAGGGGACAAAAAAATCCAAACCTACATGGCCCTGTGTCAAAAAGTGATTGCCTCCCCCCCCCCCCCCCCTGTTAAAACATAAATTAACTGGTTTATCACATCTTTGGAAAGCTGAGTTCAATTTCTCTAGCCACACCCAGGCCTGATTACTGCCACACCTGTTCTCAATCAAGAAATCACTTAAATAGGACCTGCCTGACAAAGTGAGGTAGACCAAAAGATCCTCAAAAGCTAGACATCATGCTGCGATCCAAAGAAATTCAGGAACAAATGAGAAACAAAGTAATTGAGATCTATCAGTCTGGAAAAGGTTACAAAGCCATTTCTAAAGCTTTGAGACTCCAGCGAACCACAGTGAGAGCCATTATCCACAAATGGCGAAAACATAGAACAGTGGTGAGCCTTCCCAGGAGTGGCCGGCCGACCAAAATTACC
>NW_022284533.1:0-4290 GCF_004355925.1 Anarrhichthys ocellatus
CTCCTCAGTCCATATATGGTCACTTCCTGTTCACTGGTTGGAAAAAAACAAGATGGCGACGGAGAAATCACAGAACTCGAGGCTTCAAAACATCAGTCAAGTGACGAGTGACGTCACCATGACTACGTCCACTTCTGTCTGCTCACCATGTTAGCATAGCCTGTTAGCATGCTAACATAGCTGATTATCAGTAAACACAGAGTCCACGTGAGGCTGAATAAATGTCTTTAGTTTTACAGGTTCTTGGTCATAAACCAAAGTATCGGATATTAGAAATTGTCGACGAGAACGGTCAGAACTGTTGTTTCAGATGTTTGAAAGACGATTCGACGAGCACTTTGTCTGTAGGAAGGATGTGAATTCTGTGTTTTGACATCACTCTCAACAACTCCAGATAAACACAAAGAGGTGATAACTCAGCAGTCCAGACCTGTTCTGGTTCTGGTTGGGTCGACAGCTTCACGGTGTAAATAGCTTCAACGTGCTGCTATCTAACGGACGTCTTCCCTCTGGAGAACATTTCAGGTCACCAGGCCGACACCGTGGAGCAGATAAGAGGTTCAGAGTATAAAGTACTTCTACATAGTATTACTACAGTAGATGGAGCAAAGCAATGTTCTGCTTTGGACGCATTTTAGAGACTTAAAATACTTAACATTAGTTTAGATGTTCGCTATATTTACAATGTTTTCACCTCTTTACCTTGATGTCAAACAGACCTATGAAGCTGTTATCTATGATCTCTACAAAGACACCGGCCTCCATATATAAACACTGACTCTACCTCTCAGGACTCAGGAGCTGCTGCTCTACTGCTGCCTCATCCGTTACTGTGTTGGTGTGGTGAACACTTTAAACTCTGGGTTAGGGTTTCTTCCATCGTCTTCTATATTGCTTATATTTATATCTGCAGTTCACCTTTGAGCCACATGAGGGAGCCTGAATTGTTCGTATTGTTCAGATAATTGTAGCTGATTTATAACACTAATATGAAAGTCTAGCCTTTAGTCTGTTTGTTTAACTTATGAAGAATTATTCATTTATTTCGTCTCTATTTGAAAGTACTAAACGTGTATATGTTTTCAATAATACATGCAGACTAAACGTATATCTCTTCTTAATGTCTGGTTTACATATTCAAGATATTTTAAGGTAATGAGGAAATATTGGTTAAAATGTCCACGGACGTTCGTTGAAACATGAATCGGTTCTTCTCATGATTCATAGATAATCTCTGTTTTTTGTCTGGTCTCTTTAGAAAAGACATCAAAGTCACACAACAGACGAGGCAGCAGCAGAGCAGCTCCTCTGTGTTCTGAGAGGAGAATCAGTGTTTCAGTGGATGCAGTCTGGTGTCTTTGAAGAGATAACTCTTCCTTGTCTGTTTCTCCAAACTCGCTCTGCTGTAGTGACACACTGACTATGGAGCAGAACCTCATACAACCACACATCCAAACATCAAACCGTACTGTGTAAGCATTAACCATGAACAGAAAGTTCTGTTCCATTCTTCAAACGCAGAGAAACCTCCTCCCTCCATCCCAACACACACTTCTTTTTTGGGGGTTTTAGTGAAGCTGAACTAAAGTCTATTTCCTCTCAGACTGACGTGATGCACGTGCTTTATTCAGACCTGATGCAACGGCCGACCCGCTCTGGAAAAGTCAACCTCTCCACACTCCGACTCTTGTGTTGGAGTGTGGGTGGGGTAGGAAGTGATGGGTGGGGTATTTACTGTACGCACACACAGCCCGGCATATTCACCAAAACATGCACAAATGTTTTCCCCCGGTGGGTTCAAGCTGGTCCGCCTCCTCACCACGGCTGCTACAAAGAGTCCTCAGTGAGGAGCACAGAGGTGTGTGAGGGGGGGTGAGATTCCAGGGCTCTGACGTCCAATCAGGATGCTCCATGCGAAGTGCTAGGAAACAGCAGACTTCCTGTCCCGCCGCTTGTGCCCTCAGCTCTCCGTACGTACGTATAGGTTGAATCTCCGAAGTTATTTGTTCCCGTGATCTCACAGGTGCTCTACCTGCTGTGAACCATGAAAGGTTAGCAAAGTTTAAAAGCAGACCCGCTCTGCTCTCCGTCTACTGACGCGGCTGCTCTCATGCAGCGTTTCATAGCTTAACTTGAGAATGAATATCACGTTAAAGCAAATCAGCATGTAATCACGTGATCATGAATCAGGAAGTGTAAAGAACGTTCTTTCCTGAGGAGACTGCTGCTCGTTCCTCGTGTGAAGCGAGAAGTCAACATTGGTTTATTTGTAACTTGCGTACTTAAGTAACGGTTCTTCTCCAGTTATTTCAACGCAAACCACGATCTTTTTCAAGTATTTTTTACAATCTATTTCTAAACCTAACTAAGTATTTAACGATCTTTTCTTAAACCGAAGTTGTTTCCTGTGAAGAAGGAAGTTTATTTTGAAATGTATGAATAAAGTTTATTTCTTAGGAGAATGCACTAAAATGACGAGGTGTCATACGAATCGTTGTGTGAGGTACGTTGTAGTGACTCATATCTTAAAGGAACAGTTCAACATTCTGGTGGAGAGCTAGAAGGCCACTCTTACTATATGTTGTTTTAATATGAAGCTACAGCCCGCAGCCGGTTAGCTTAGCTTAGCATAAAGACTGGAAACAGATGGAAACAGCTAGCCTGGCTCCAATCACCACTATTGACAGGATGACATCATTTGTCTGCATCTTCTTTACAAAGTCACGTTCAAGAGTTACACAGAGCAAAACCATAAATAACCAAAACTTTACCACAACGGGAAACGTGATTCCTCCGAATCAAACGAAACGCATTCAAACTGCTCGACCAGAACAACACCTTTAAAGTGTTCAGATGTTTACTGCCGTGCAGTAAAAGTTACAATAGTTCTCTTTTGAGATGTAGTGGAGTAGAATTATTAAGCAGCATAAAATGGAAAATTGTACTTAAGTAGAAACTTGAGTGAATGCAGCTGTCTTATAAAGATAACGGATGCTGTGTAATCTCCCTTCATAGTGAAGAAGACTACCACTGCTCTTCTTCTTCACCTGATTCACCCCTAGAATGTAATAAATCCTCTGTTTTCGTCCTGATTATTAAACCTTTGAACGGCACAAAGACACCAGTCATCCTCTGCAGGATATCTGACACTTTAAAGAGCAGATAATATCAACCGTAACCCTTCACCCTTCCTTCCTCCCCCGCCTCCCTTCTCTCCCGTCCCTCCCCCGACTGCGAGAGGGTAGTTTACGACGCTTTCTCTGTTAACCGCCGCCTTGACCCTGAGAAGAGACATACAGTTAAAAGTTAATCTGGCTCTTCATCCCAGCATGCCACTGTGTGTTTCACTGTCTCTCTCTATCTCCCATCTTAAGGTACCGGGGGGTCACGGGGGGGGGGTGGTCACAGGCGATATCTGTTGATATGAAACAGGTAAACACTTTCGGCTTCAGGGTTCTATTCAGATTCAAGATGGATTCAGTAAAAACAACATAAACATGCAGCTGAAAAAGTGTAATTAAAGGAAAAAGATACAGTGGATGTTGATTAGCTTAGCTTAGCATAAACGCTGCACGAGTACTTGTCGGATGGGCACACTGATGTTCATGAAGAAATAGTTTAAGTAGAAATCTTAAACCTAAAATCACAATTGTCTACTTTTACAAAGAACATGCAACGTTTAGAAACCAGGCTAGCAGTTTCCCCCCGCTTCCAGTCTTTATGCTAAGCTAAGCTAATCACGTCCCTCGATAGAACTGCTCACACACCTTGTCACCGTCAACCATACACTTTTGTAACTTTCATGAAACTGACAATTCTGTTGGTTTGAACTTCTCTCTTCAATCAACAGTTATTTCTGTCACTTGAGAAGATAAAACAAAACGATGAATGTCTTCCAGGACGTTTTTCAGTTTACAAGATACTTCTATCATATCTATGAATCATAGCGCAGTCACTTATAGGTATATCTACGTACGCTGCGTGAGAACAGCCTCGGTTCATCGTGTTCAAACACTTTCAGCTTCTCTTCTGCGTACAGTTTGATACGTGTTCCTAACCAATAGACTATAAGAAGTGGACGTGGTCACGGTGACGTCACTCGTTGGTTTGTGGACGTTTTGAAGTCTCTAGCTTGCTGATTTTGTGCCATGTGTTTTTTTTTTTTAATACGGAAAGTCTGCATGAGCTACAAGACGCCCAGAATCAGGACCAGAGTGCAGATCCTTTGTTGTGCAACCAGTGAACAGGACGTGACCATATATGGACTGAGGAGTGACGTAGAGACGCCGT
>NW_022284534.1:0-4290 GCF_004355925.1 Anarrhichthys ocellatus
TATATATATATATATGTGTGTGTGTTGTGTCTCCAGAGGAAGAGGAGGAGGACCTGGTCAGAGTGTGATGTCTGTGGTCGGAGGTTCAGTCGTATTTCTCTCCTGAAGTCTCACCGTCTGACTCACGCTGTCATCACGGCCACCTCCTCGTCTCCCGTTGGCTCCACCTCCTCGTCTCCCGTTGGCTCTGCCTCCTCGTCTCCTGTTGGCTCCGCCTCCTCCGCTCTGCGCTGCTCCTCCTGCGGGAAGAGGTTCTCCTCATCGACCCGCCTCCAGAGCCACGTCCAAAACCAGCACCCAGAGAACCAAAACCAAAACCCTGAGGACCAGAACCAGCACCCAGAGAACCGGACCCTAAACCCAGAGAACCGCCTCCAGAGCCACGCCCAGAACCAGCACCCAGAGAACCGGTCCTGAACCGGAACCCGGAGTTTTACTGGAACCGGAAACTCAGAAACGGGATCAACAGAACCAGACCGGTTTTAGTTTTTAGAATCAAAACTTTCAGCTGTTAGCAATGTTTTTAAAACTTTTTAAAGAAATCTGACATACAAAACAAAAAGGCCCCAAAAACCTGATTGGTTCGTGACGGACCAATCAGGAGTCAGATCACTGAGACGTGAACAAGGTCCAGAAGAAATCAATCAGAGAGAAAAAATCTTTTTCTACATTTAATAAGAAACGTCGATCAAAACAACGAAAGAAAAAAGTTTTTAATTCTGTGAAAGTTTTAGGAACTTTAAAGAACTTTAAAAGAGTCCGTAAAATAATGAACTCATTTCAAGTTAAGTTGAAACCAATGTAGAAGCTGAATTTGGTGAAAGAAAACGTAACCCTAAAAGAGGAAGTAAAGAACGTGATCTGAGGAGGCGACTCCTCTTCCTCATCCTCTTCCTCTTCTCGTCCCGGTGGAGGAAACGAGCTGCAGGTGAGTTTCAGTCTCGACAGGTGAACTTTTCTTTTTTTTTCGTCAGCAGTCGTTTCCTGTTTCCTGTTCCCTGTTTCCTGTGGTGGTGGTTTGTTTTTAAAGTGCCCTTTTTAATTGTTTCTCTCAACAAACACTCTTTTTATTTTGTGGATTATCGTCGGCTGATTTATATTTTTTTGTCATATTTTTAATATTTTTCTGGATCTTTGAGGATGTTTGTTTCTTGCATCACTACTCGTAAAAAAAAAAAAAAAAAAAAAGTAAAAAGGAGGAAGAAGTTCGATTGTGTGGACTCGGTGATTGTGAATTAATCTTTACGTTTGTTGTACAGGTTTGTTTTGAGAAGTGATGATGAAACGAGAGAAAAGTGGAAGGTTTCTAAATCTCTGCTTCCTTCTTTCTTTACTTGCTTCCTTCCCTCATCCCTCGTTCAGTGACCTCATGTTGACACACACATACCTCCGGAGAAACAAAAATAACCATATATTTATATATATATATATATATAAACAGCTGTATATATATATGTGTATTTATACATATATACATATATATATATATATGTATAAAAACACAAACAGAAGACTAAATTACTCTGAGTATGGAAGCCCGTCAGTGGAGATAATCTGACCGTTTTTAGTTTGAATGTTTTTAAACATAGTCGGCTGCTGAGCGGAGTTTGATTTGATTGTTCACTCTTCTAAAAAAACATCGTGAATGAAAACCTTTAATTTGATTAATCCGCGTTAATGTTCTGCTTCAGTAGCTACAGCTGCTCGTCTGCTTCGCTAACGTCTGAATGATTCAAACAGCCTGCGTACGTGTTCACATACCTCATTTTATTTGTCTTGTCAAACATTTCCAGTGTTTCTTCTTTGTTCCTCTCCACACAGACCTCATTACCTCAGTAGACGCTCTGCGTCCGTATGTGACTACAATAACGTTATCTTTACTTTCTGTTTGCATTTTACATGTTTGTTGTTGTTGTTTCTTTGAAACAGAACCTGATGCTGACGAGTAAAAACCACAAAAACATAAACATCTCAGGGTTGAATATTAAGTCCCTGAAGAATATTTATTTTTTAATGAATAGAAAATATAGTTTTTTAGGACTTAAATAAGTAATTTTAACAACATTATAAGATATATGGAAGCCCATTGAGGTGAAGACAAGAAATATAAAATAATTAGATATGACGAGAATAAAAATACTTAATCGTAAGTCAAAACTCTAACTTGGACAAGTTAAGAAATGATTTTCTCACTTATAATTTTGACATCAAACGTTTTTACTTCACGTCTGGTCATTTTTTTATTTTCATTTTTCCAGCGTTAATGAGCCTCCATACTGAGCTGTTCAGATTATGTAGTGAAACATCAAGTATTGTTTTGACCTTTCTAGTTTGTTTTAAAGGTTTTAATATCTTGTTGTTCGTTCCAGAGCTTGTTAAAGCTCGTAGAGCACTTTTAAGGGAAAAAGAACAAAAGAGATGCTAAAAATAAACAATGAGACGTAAACATAAACTTACAAGAATAGAAAGTTAAAACCACAAGAAACAATAATCGGCACAACCAGAGTATTAACGTGTTTTTTACTCGACAGTGTCATGTGACCCGTTACCATGGTGATCCATCTGTTGTTTACAAAAGCGAGCAGACGGCGTGACGACTTTTTGCCAAATTATTGAATCTGTACCACAAGAATTCATCACAATGAGGCCACACATTATAACTTGAGCAGGAAGTTATGTATTAGTAACGGGTGGCCTTGATGTTATAAATATATACAATATACGTTATTATTTTAAGCATTCAGATGCATTTCATGTGCACATATCTGTGAACTTTTATTTGATGCTTTTTTTCTGTAAAGTGGTTGTTTGGTTCCAGATGTTCGTTCACACTGAAGGTGGAGAAAAGAAAGAAGGGAATGAACATAAAATAAAGGTTTTATAACCTGTAACATAGACGTAAGACATGTTGGTTAAATAGACGTAGAGCTGGAGTCAATAGAAACTCACTGCAGGAGTTCCTCAGGGAACCATCAGAGGTCCTCTTATTGTTTGATGCATTGTGGGAACGAGGGGATGAAAGGGATGTTTTTAAACTTTTATTTTAAATTTAAATGGTGTAAATTTGTGATGACACAGGGAAACGTGAATAACGTTTTGTTTTTTATTACTTTAAATATCTATTTCTACTCCTTCATCTCAGTGTTTTCAGATTTGATGCAATACTTTTGATAAAAAAATGTGCCCTTTTTTTTGTAATTCACCGATCTAATGATAAAACCAAAATGTAAAAGAGTTTCTTATTTAAAGACCTCTGTCGGGTTAATAAGTGAACTGAGTGGATTCATGGCCAACGCTCTGATGTTTATGCCCGTGTTGATCACAGCACCGTCTGAATGTTACAAAGTGTCGGCCATGATGAAGAAGATGATGAAGGCAATGGTGCGTTTTCTTCTTCTTCTTCTGTTCTTATTGTTTACCTGTTTTGGTCGATGAGACCGGGTACTTTTTGTGGTAAAATTCAAACAAAAACAATAAATGTTCACAAACGAAACCTGAAGTCTGATTTTCTCTTTTCTGATGGAACAAAGATTTAAAATATAATAAAGTTAAAGTATTGATCGTACATTTTATACTTTAATATCTAGTGTTTCTGGATTAATGTTGCTGCTGCATTGTGTATATATACATATATAAATGTGTATATACATATATAAATGTGTATATACACATATATACACATATAAACATGTGTACACGTGTGTGTATATATATATCTATATATTTATATATATATAATATATCTATATAGCTATATATTTATCTATATATATATATATATCTATATCTATCGATATAGATATATATATACAGTATATATGTGTGTGTATATATGTGTATGTATGTGTATGTGTGTATGTTTATGTGTATATGTGTGTGTATGTATATATATATGTATGTGTATATATATGTATATGTATATATGTGTGTATATATATGTATATGTATATATGTGTATATATATGTATATGTATATATGTGTATATATATGTATATGTATATATGTATATATATATATGTGTATATATGTATGTATGTGTATATATGTATATATGTATGTATGTGTGTATGTATATATGTATGTATGTGTGTATGTATATATGTATGTATGTGTGTATGTATGTATATATGTATGTGTGTATGTATGTATATATGTATGTGTGTATGTATGTATATATGTATGTGTATGTGTATGTATATATGTATGTGAATGTATATATATATGTGTGTGTATATGTGTATGTATATATATGTGTGTATATGTGTATGTATATATATATGTGTGTATAT
>NW_022284535.1:0-4289 GCF_004355925.1 Anarrhichthys ocellatus
TGTCAGAAAGAGGAGACAAGATGCTGCTGTGCTCGTCATACAACTGATTAATCTTTGTTCTTCCTCTACATCCCTCCTTGCTCTTTAACTCTGGTGACAACTTGCTATTAGTGGGAGTGACTTACTGTTTCATCTATCTTCATTGGGCTTTTCCCTGTATTTCACCTCCACCTTCTCCTTTTTACTTATTTTTTCGAAACAATTACAAGCTTCATCATGCTTTGCAACAGGCAACATTAAGGCACATCATAATGCAGCCAAAATTGCCTTTTTAGGACAGTTGTGACCAGGACAAGAAGAAGGGAGTGTACAGCTTATGCCATGAACCTGGATGAGATACAGAAGTCGTTGTGGTTTTCTCACGAAATTACTGACCAGAATGACATGACATGGCCGTAGTCATGCTTGAACACATGTTCAAATATTAGTCTGTTTTAAACACATCTTTACTCTGTGGTCAGTCACGGTGTTATGTGTTATGATTATTCATGTAGACATCCAACACCTGAGGTTCAACTTTGGTCTGTGTTGCAAATCAAACAAATACAAAGTTATTTTTGTTACAGGCGACTCTCCGTCAGGTTTCTCATGAACCCGTGTCTCACTCTCACATTAGTTTGAGCTAACTGCCATATGCTAGATATGTGCAATAAGTCAAATACAAATAAAGTGTTGCACGAGGGTCGTGGGATGACGGGATGTAGGGTAATGCCGTGTTCACACCAAACGCGGATTCTTCGCGCCGCGTATTCGTGTAATTCGCGCCGCCGGTCTCTCCTGGGACTATTCGCGCAAATCGCGCTGGACGTGCCGGAGGGGGGCGTGGCTTATCGCCCTGAAAGCCATTCAACTGTCCTCCATTAACCATGGAAAAAATAACCTCTATTTCTGCTTAGTACGTGTTGTGGAAGTCACAGATATCCCGGGGAACTAAACACCGTCATGTCTGGGTTCATAACATAGTATCGAGGTGTATTCACTGTGTCTAGCAAGCCACACGTCACTGTTTACTACAGCTGTATGAACACAAAATAAACTGATTTGGCTGTGATTTAACGGCAAAAAACCGACAAAAGGGGACTCCGAAATAACTACGTAATGATGCCGATTTGTACTTGTCTTCTCCGACAAAAAGGGACTCCGAAATAATTCCGTAATGATGCCGATTTGTACTTGTCTTCTCAATGGAGCTCAGATGGATCGGTGCTAGGCTAAGCTAACATTGTAACAGGTCCACCAACACTCAGAATAACGTCATGTAGACGTAAATACGGCAGCGTCTATTCATTGTTTGTACCATATGGTTTACACACACACACATTTATACACATAGTTTGGTCCGGTCTCTGTTGATATGAGGTATCGTAGAGCTCTGGGTGAACACAGATGGCTACAGTATTTATTTCCTGATTCAACAACGGCAGGACGTCAGTGATGACAGGTGGAACATCTCAACGCCGAAGCTGAAAAATTTCAACTCACACGTTTGGGGCGATTTGACCAATTCGCGCCGAGAATTCGCGTCAATCGCGCCGCGCCATCGCAAATTCGCGTCACTCCAGTCTCATCGCGTCTGTGCATAGACTTTGTATGTAATCTACTTGTGCGAATAATTCGCGCCGCATTTGGTGTGTACGCACTATTAGGAATGAAAAGGTGTAGGGTAATGGAATGAGGAGAGGAAAGAGGGTCATGGAATGATGGATGGAGGAGAGCAATGATGGACCGCTGACGTCCGATGGCTGGTGGGAACTGGGGGAGTTGAGACTCTGGAGTGGGGCCATCTCTTCGGAGGCTCTGATTATGCAGAGTCCCCAAAAGTTATCTTCTTGAAGACAGGTGCGATTGGACGTTTTCTAATATCGTTCTTGTCAAAACGGATGTATGTGAGGTATGCGGGGGAAGACCAGGGGCTGAGAAGCTTAACGATATGGTTGGGGTCAATTGAAGATGGTGGCTGAAAACGGTGGGACTGGAGTCGACAGAGGGTTGGAGGCTGGTGGCAATGGTCTGAATATCTTCTAAAAGAAACGGGATAGTAAGTCGGCAACCAAGTCTTGTGACCTGGGATGCGGGAGGCTCGGATGTCGAACTGGTGCTGAGCCGAAACCAAAGTGAGCCTCCGCATGAACTGCATTATATCGAGACAATGAGACCGTCCTTTGTTAAGGATGTCTACGACGCCACTGTTGTCTGGATAGCTTGCGATGGTCTTTTTGGAGCATTCATGCTCCCAAAGAATGGCTGCTAGCGTGTGTATATATTGCGATTTTTTTCCTGCAGTAGAAGCCACACTGTCAAAATTTCTTTAGGAATTTTCTTGTTCAGTGTGGCTTTGTAGCACAAAGGCAGTGAAACTGCCTGTGCCAAAGCACACTATATTATCCATCGGGCTTAATCATACTAATAATCAGGTTTATCCAAAAGTTTGGCGCGCTTCTCCTCACACAGCGTTGCCAACAGCGGCGTGAAAAATACATCAAAACGTGCGGCCTTATCGGGAACAGGGTGCTATCTATTTTTCGGAGAGATTCGCCAAGCGGTTTTCCCGAAAATTCCCGAAAATCCCCAAAAACTGAGCAAAATTTCTCCATTCACTTGAATGGGGTTTCGGCGTGAAGAGAGCTAAAAAACACTTAACTTTGGGCCCATATTGACTGGCCGTACATTAACGTAGAAACATGAATCAAAGTTTAAAACGTAGACAGAACGCTGGAATTTATTGAGCCAAAGGGACATTTTGATAGCTAGCACAGCTTTCATGAAGTCGCAGATTAAGTTTCAGGAAAATTTTGGGTCTGTTTCAGATTTTATAATGGGTGTGTATTGCACGGCTCGTTAAGAGCTAGAGTGAGAGGATAACTGTCAGAGTGGAGCGGAGCAGGAAAATCTTCTGTGATTTTTCCAAACAAATTGCTCTAGCTCCCACAGTTTTTACTCTTTATACACCATTTTGGCCCAAAAGCTTGGAAATGTTATGCTGGTCACAGTGAAGTGTCTATGGAATCCAACGGACTTACACATTTGGCTCAAAGAGCCACAGAGCGACATGAACTCCAACCAACTGCTCCATTAGACTCCATGTTAAATCTGACCACTCATTTCTCAAAGAAAGCAGACGGTACCAGTTTTGTATATTGCTCTGGAGCTCACATTTGTAACACCACAAACATTAAAAACACATCAGCGCATTCGGCAGAGTCTTATCTTTCTCACGGTACCCATATTTTGGCACTCAGACTTTTTGTTAAAAGGAGGCAGGGGTTTTGTTCAAAATCACTGTTTACTGTAATGTTTCTTAATCAGTCTGCCTCTAACACCAGGTGCGTCCTCACCATGGCAACCAGTTACACACACGCAGGCAGGCTCTCTCTCTCTTTCTCTCTACACACACACACATGACATGGAAGCATGGACCTCCTGTCTCTCTGTCTGTCTGTCTCTCTATCTCTCTCTGTCTGTCTGTCTCACTCACTCACTCTGTCTCTCTCTCTCCTCTCTCTCTATCTTTGTGTCTGTCTGTCTGTGTCTCTCTCTCTCTCTCTGTCTCTCTCTATCGTACAGTCATTCAGGTCTTAAATATTTTTAGAGAACCCCCCCGCCTCCCATTTCAAAACAAAAGCCCCAGAGTGGGAATTCTAACTGGAATGCTTGTAATGAAGCCTGTCATTTAATAACCTCTGTGTTTGTGTGTCAAACATTATGAATATGTCTCCTCTCCCCTCTCTCCCCCACCCAGTCCCATCCTT
Organism: Anarrhichthys ocellatus; assembly: GCF_004355925.1. NCBI lineage: Eukaryota > Metazoa > Chordata > Actinopteri > Perciformes > Anarhichadidae > Anarrhichthys > Anarrhichthys ocellatus. The sequence continues at coordinate 3,750 of NW_022284535.1, forward strand.
TCAAAATAAAAGCCCCATAGAGTAACTGTATCTCAACATGAAGCTCAGAATGAGTTACTTACAGAAATGATGGGAGCGTCAGCTCCCATAATTTCCAAAGGCTTCTCAAGCAAAGATGTACATGTCCAGTACAGAAATGACAGGAACCATTTGTGGACTATCCATCACGAATACAAGATGCAATCCAATAGTATGAATCTAAAATGCAGAACATAGAGTGGTGCTATCTCAATTGAACCTGAACGACACTACCGGTAACATTGGCGTGTGTATATATTGCGACATCTTCGGGCAGTAGAAGCCACACTGTCAAAATTTCTTGCGAAATTTTCTAGTTTCTATTGAGAACCACACAAACATAATATGAAATCTGATTGATATTTGTGTAGAGCGAGGACTGTTACAATTTGGTAGGTCAGCTGGGGCAAAGTTGATAGCCTTCTGGTCTGCAGGTCAAAGGAGAGCAAAGGTGACCAAAACTGCACTTAAAATGAAGAGATGTGCAGATTAGAGTGTGACAGGGAAAGAGAGACAGAGTTA
>NW_022284536.1:0-4286 GCF_004355925.1 Anarrhichthys ocellatus
TCTGGTTTAAATAAATGTTCATTGTAGACTGAACAACAAAAGGACCTAAAACATATACAGTATATAGAGAGAGAAAGATCCAAACAGCCCAGACAACAAAGTAAAAACACAAATAAGCAACAGTAAATCATATTTTTTTCATAATATTTTCCCAGACTTCTAAAAAAGGGCATTTTGTAATAAATTAAATATGAAGTAAAAATTCTTATTTGAACATATAAAATGTTAAAGAGTTATTTGATAAATTATTTGATTTATATATTTAACATAATTTATGTAATTTATATAATTGCTTATTAATCACTTTGGGGCTGCATAGTGTCAGGGGTTCTTAAAATAATGCAAAAATGAATGCCATTTAATTATAATTATGCATTTATTTGCATCATTTTTTAATCAAATGTCTATTTCTGTGTTTAATAAAATGTGTTAATTTTAATTAATCATCTAACCTACTGAATCACATTTAATTCCACTTACATGTATCTAAGACTTAAGGTAGTTTGATTGTACTGTGTTTACAAGGTAAATTATAAAAATCTGAATATTTAGCCACAAAAAAAAGGTCTTTCCTTTTGCTGATTTTAAATTGTCTTCAATTGTCAAATTTAGTTTGCCCTGCAGAGCTTCTTTTACAATACGTGTTAGATGTAGTTTACGGATCAATTGAACAGAAAAGGTACTTCATGTTAAGTATTATATTTTCTTTAATACTTTTGACAAAAAAAGATTATTCATTTATATATCATATTTCATACAAAAAGATTCAAGACAATGTTCTTCAAAAGTGGTGACAACCAAGCAAAAAGAGATTAAAGATATTTATAAATAAAATGAATATTAAATAAATGATAATTAATACTGTAGCTAATTTTAACAATAGCAAAACTGAGATGAGGTTCCCTCTTCTGGCTTGTTCTTGATCCCAAAAATCTCAGTTTGAGATTTAGAGTTGTGTGTCATCGGCGTAGTGATGGATAAAAGACATGTTTGCTGATAAAAGAACAGGAAATATTGTACATTAATGCTAAGCTAGGCTAACCACATTCTAAACACAGACACAAGAGTGGTATCCATCTGAACATCACACTCTCAGAGAGAAAGATAAGAGGATTTTACAACATTTTAAATGTTTTTTATTGATAAAAGTGAGATTCTTCCGTCTGTAACATTCAGTCTGATTTTTTTAGCAATTTTCGTCCCGATAGCTCTCCGCCACACAGTTGACAGGTGTGTTGGTGTGTTTGCAGGTGTGGGAGGGTCAGAGCATTGTGAAGCTGGCCAGGATGATGCTGGGTGAGACCAACCCTGCTGACTCCAAACCTGGCAGCATCCGCGGAGACCTGTGCATCAACATCGGCAGGTGAGTAAAAGCACGAAGCATCAATATAATATGACTTTTTATGACCATTTACGACATTATACTTTTTCTTTTTCAGGACATTTTGTGACATACCATACTATAAAGTTTTATAAAAAACTGTGATGCTATTTTATGACATTTTTCGACAGTATACTCAACATAATATACTATGACATTTTTTGACATACTATACTATGAAACCAAGAGCTTTCTACAATTTGTCATTCTTACCTGTCAGGAGTGTCCTATGCTGTTAGGCAAGAGCAGTTTGAAACAGTAGCTGAGTAGTGTGTTTAATGTAAGCTTTAGAAATGTAAAGACGTAGAATGGACATTTCACGTTCAGGGGTTGCACAAAATCATCACTAACTGCATCCCGCTGACCTGCCTCCTCTGTTTCCTCAGGAACATCATCCACGGCAGCGACACCCTGGAGAACGCCAAGCGTGAGATCGGCCTGTGGTTCAAGGCCGAGGAGTTCGTCACCTACACACCCTGCACCCAGACTTTCCTGTATGAGTAAACTGGCCAATCAACAGTCAGTAAACCACACTCAACTGGACCCCCAACCCACTGACCCCGTCCGTCCGTCCTGCCTGCAGTTGATCCCGACTTGACCTTCATGAATCAATTCAGAACATGTAGCACTTATCAATAAAGTCTCATGTCAACAACGCCTGTCACTGTTTGTGTCTATTCAAAGCTAAAACACCAGAACTAAAGGTCTACAGGCAGGCTCTGTGAGACTCCATGAAGAAAAGCCTTTACTATGTCAAAAAAACAGAATGTGATGATATTCACTGTATATTGTGTCATAAAAAAATCATAGTATACTATGTCGTCAAAAGTTGTGGTATAGTATGTCAAAAAATCATAGGCAAGGCGAGCTTATTTGTATCGCACATTTCAACAACAAGGTAATTCAAAGTGTTTCAATAAAACCATTAAAAACATCAAAACAAGGCAAAAGAAAAGGAGATTTAAAAACAATTAAAACAGTCATTAAAACATTAAAAAGCTAAAAATAGAATAAAAGTTGCAGTGCAGTTTAAGAAATAGACTACAGTAGTAAAATGCAGAAATTGATTAATATCCTTGAATGTGGTTCAATTAAAGGCAGCAAACAGAAAAGTCTTCAATCTGGATTTAAAGGAGCTGAGGGTCTCAGCAGACCTGCAGCTTTCTGGGAGGTAGGTGGTGGTGAGGGAGGTAAAGACTCCTCCTCTCGGAGGTGGGGAGAAAGTGGGAGATCAGAGGCGGTCCCTGATGATGAGGTTGGAGACTCCTCCTCTTGGCTCTCCTGAGGCGGGGCATCCTTCCCGTAAGGTCTCTACAGCGATGCTGTGTGGTTACCTCTTGTTGAGACTCCTCTCGTCTCTTGTCCTTGGCAGTAGGAACAGACGGATGACGCAGGGAGAGAAATAAGTTGGAGGTAAACAGGTAAACTGACTTGTTCAGGCAAACTCCATGTGCCTTAAAAAGATGTCTGCGCTCCCAGAAAAGGTAGAAATTGTTGATAAAATGTACTGAATGGTCAGTACATGCAGTTGACAGACATTGTTCAGTGCAAACAGCCTGCTGAATCCTTCATCGCCTCCTCTGACTGGTGGAAGAGGGCCACTGATAAACACCTCAGCGTCTTTGCTTCTGTACTGTGATGTCATTCACAGAGTTTTCCTTCCATCTGATTGGACCGCTGAAGTTTGTTCCAAAAAACGAGGAAATCCCGACACACCCCCATGTTAAAAGATTATCGGATATTCACATTAAACAGGTAAAAGATATGACTGGATATGTGGTCTGAAAGGGTTAAATAGACATTTCTTTTTCCATCTTGATTGTAAAACTAACTAGAAAATTCCTAAAGAAATTTTGACAGTGTGGCTTCTACTGCCCGAAGAAGTCGCAATATATACACACGCCGATGTTACCGGTAGTGTCATTCAGGTTCAATTGAGATAGCGCTGACGCTCCCGTCATTTCTGTACAAACCTCATTCTGAGCTTCATGTTAAGATAGTTACTCTATGGGGCTTTTATTTTGAAAGGGTAGGACTGGGTAGGGGAGAGAAGGGGAGAGGAGACATATTCATAATGTTTGACACACAAACACAGAGGTTATTAAATGACAGATTTCATCACAAGCATTCCAGTTAGAATTTACTCTCTGGAGCTTTTATTTTGAAATGGGAGGGGGGGGGGGGGGCTCTGAAGATATCTAAGACCTGAATGACTGTATGATAGAGAGAGAGAGAGAGAGAGGAGAGCGCGAGAGAGAGAGGAGAGCGAGAGAGACTGAGTGAGACGGACAGGAGGTCCATGCTTCCAAGTCATGTGTGTGTGTGTGTGTGTGTGTATATATATATATATATATAAATATATAGACAGATATAGATAGATAGATAGAGAGAGCGTGCAGTAACTGGTTGCCATGGTGAGGACGCACCTGGTGTTAGAGGCAGACTGATTAAGAAACGTTGCAGTAATCAGTGATTTTGAACAAAACCCCTGCCTCTTTTTAACAAATTAGCAGAAGTCTGAGTGCCAAAATATGGATACCGTGAGAAAGATAATAATAATAATAATAATAATACATTTTATTTATATAGCGCTTTTCATAAAACTCAAAAGACACTTTACATTAAAATCATCATATATAAAAGCAATACACTAAAAACATAAAATACACAATAGTGGTCACACATTAAAAGCAGTTTTGAACAGGTGGGTTTTGATCTGTGATTTGAATATGGAAAGGTCAGTGCAGTCTCGGATGTGTTTGGGGAGAGAGTTCCAGAGGGAGGGGGCAGATATGGAGAAGGCTCTGTCACCCCATGTCTGGTGCTTGGTCCTGAGTGGAAGGGACAGGAGGCATCAGAGGAGCGGAGCTGAAGGGATGGAGTGTGGTGGTGAAGCAGGTCGGTG
>NW_022284537.1:0-4286 GCF_004355925.1 Anarrhichthys ocellatus
TTATATGATATACATTATTATATTATAGTGAATATTGTTATATGATATACATTATTATATTATAGTGAATATCGTTATATGATATACATTATTATATTATAGTGAATATCGTTATATGATATATACATTATTATATTATACTGAGACTATAATAAGATGTCCTGACGTGTTTATCAGTGTTATTTTCTGCTTTTTTTCATGTTGGAATGAAGGTTAAATATTTAACTGTAAAGTAGTCATGCGTGTTTGATACCTTCATGCATTAAATCATTCTGGGATGTTTGCTGACATTGATTGATGTGGCACAGCCCTACAGAGAACATGTTCCAACAGGCTGGTTCCCAGTAAACTCAGTTTATTACTCTCCTCTTCTCTCTCCAACACATCTGGAGCGCCTCCTGGTGGCGGCTGGTGGTTTAGGAAGAACTGGCTTTCATGTGCAGCAAAGTTGTTTTTAATGAGAGAAGCATTTTAAACGTCAAACGTCATTGAAACCGGTTCAAAGATTCATCAATTCAGGACACGTTGAGAAAACAAGTGTGATAGAAACGTGATGAAAAAGTGATGATGTGACAGATGCATGTAATGAAATGTGTTGGGGGGGGGAGAAAGACTACTACTAATATGAATAATGATAATAATGCATCTTATCTGTAGAGAGCTTGAAGTTGAACAAGAAGTTCTAAGAAGTTCATTTCTAATCTGAGAAATGAACCAAAGAGAAATGTTCATCCCCCCGTCTCTCCTCTCTCCTGCAGACCTTGAACCTGGCGTACAGCAGCATCTTCAGCACCTACAGGAACTTCGTGGGCCCCCCCCACATCAAGGTCATGTGCCGGCTGCTGGGCTACCAGGGCATCGCCGTGGTGATGGAGGAGCTGCTGAAGGTGGTCAAAAGCCTGGTGAGTATTACAGTAAGGCATGTTCCAACCTCAAAGAGCACGTCTTCTTCAAACTATCGCTGAAACGACACCGTTTGTCACAGACAGAAGCTGTAAAGACAGACATTATCGTCGGACTTTCATCTTTACGACGGTCCTTGAACACGTCATGTGTGACGATTGGTTCCGTCATAAAACACAACGAAGCGAAGATTAAAATTGTCTCATTTAACATTTCACTCCAAATACCCAGATTGTGTAAAACATTAAAGTGAGAAACTATGACGTCATGATTGATTCATGTGAGACCAACAGTCATGTGACTACAAGGAGGAGACACTCTGACTGAACTACAGGAAGTGAACACACAGAGAGAGAGAGAGAGAGAGAGAGGAGAGAGGGAGAGAGAGAGAGGGAGAGAGAGAGAGAGAGAGAGAGAGAGAGAGAGGTTGTAAATACGTGAACAGTTTGATAGATATAACGCGTAGAGCGTACATTATTGTCTAACATTAGGAGCACTTGGAAACATGTTGAATATATCGATTCTATTGTTTGCCAATATTTGTGCACTAAAGACAAGTTCTCGTTCTGCTGCTAGTCCTGATGGTTCTGGTTCTATAGAGATGAAGGACTTGATGTTACAGAGAGAAATGTAACGGGAGCATAAAGCTGCTTTGTGTTCAGAGGGTTAACAGAACAAAGGGATCTTTTGTTTACATGCTTTCATCTTAATTATCATTGATATTATTATTATTATTATTGATGAGCCGTGAAGCTGCTGCTCATTGCTCTCCGTCTCTGCTGCAGCTTCAGGGAACCATCATGCAGTACGTGAAGACTCTGATGGAGGTGATGCCCAAGATCTGCAGACTGCCCCGCCACGAGTACGGCTCCCCAGGTACCGACCAATCAATGATCAGAGTCATTAGAGCAGGCAGAAGATGCTGTACTTTACACTTTATTACACCTTATTACATTAACTTTAATCTTAAATGATTTAAATGATTCTCTTCTACATCTTTTAAAGGTGGAATAAGAAACTGCACAAAACAGTTACAGCTGGCCAACTCGGCTCACAGGAAGCTCGATGTTTATTCAAGACAAAATGTTTTCAAATATCACTTTGAGTTGAATATCGTGTCGCTGCGGGGACGTTGTGGCCGACACATCGTCTTCTATCGACTGAACATAGAATATATGATCAGAGGAACCAGCTGAGCTAACGTTAACGTAGAATAAATGAGTTTACCTGCACTAATACCGGGCCCAGCCGTGACTTTGTCCTTTGTTTCCAGGTATCCTGGAGTTCTTCCACCACCAGCTGAAGGACATCGTTGAGTACGCTGAGCTGAAGACGGTGTGTTTCCAGAACCTGAGGGAGGTCGGCAACGCCATGCTGTTCTGTCTGCTGAGCGAGCAGAGTCTGGTACGCTTCTGATCAACGCAGACCTGCTTCACGTCCTCATTTCTCTCTTTAATTCCACCTGATGGTCTTCTGATAAGAACCAGGATGGATCTGATGTTCATCAGGAGGACTTTCACTTCATTGTAAACGTGTGTTCACTCGTTCACTCGTTGACGCGTCGCTGTGTTCTTTCTCTCAGTCACAGGAAGAAGTCTGTGACTTGCTTCACGCTGCACCTTTTCAGAACATCCTTCCAAGAGTCCACATCAAAGGTGAGAACGTCGAGTTTGTTCTTCCGGTGGACACGTCTGACTGAGCAGTTTAAACAGCAGCTGTGTCGACGGCATCATTTAATACTGTAACACGTTCAGATGCTTTCTGCAAAGCTTCCACCGTGTTTAGAGAAGAGTGATGGAGTGAACAGGTGAAAGAAGTGCAAACGTCCCGTTGAGTTTACAGTTCACCCATCAAGAGATGAACAGTTTCTTTAAAGTAGAACAAGTGTGAAAGTTCATGCTTAACCTTAAACAGCAGTCTGCTCAAATAGTCAGCTGGGGAAGACGACGGCATGAGGTGGAGAACATTCACAAATGTATGGTTGCATTCTTTAAAGGAGCAGTGTTTAGGATTTAGTGACATCTAGTGGTGAAGTAACAGATTACATCTCACCGCTCACTCCCTTCACAAGCGTGTACAGAACTACGGTGGCCTTCAGGTGACACAACAATGTGAAAGTCTGTGTTTGGTTTGACCTTTCTGGGCTTCTGTAGAAACATGGCGGACTCTGCTTCAGCTCCCTATGTAGATATGAAGGACTCGTTCTAAAGGTGCGTTCACACCAAACGCAGCACAAATTATTCGCGCGAGCAGATTACAGACAAAGTCTATGAACAGACACGCTGAGACTGGAGTGACGCAAACTGGCGGCGATGGCGCGATTCGTGCGAGTTGAACTTTTTCAACTTCAGCAAAAAAAATGCCGTGGCGCTGCGGCGCGATAGCCTATCAGCGTTGAGATGCTCCTCCTGTCATCAGTCACGTCCTGCTGTTGAATCAGGAAACACATCCTGTATCCGTCTGTGTTCACCAGAGCTCCACGATGCCTCATGTTAGTGGAGACCAGACTGTGTGTATAAACCAGACGGTACAAACAATGAATAGACGCCGTATTTACACCGAGATGACGTTATGTTGAGTGTTGATGGAGCTGCTACAGTGTTAGCTTAGCCTTTTTTTTACAAATCTGCATCATTACGTAGTTATTTCGTGCGTGGTCCCAGAGGAGGACGCTACTGTTGACAATAATATAAATTATCTGCAGACTCATCCTGTGTTGTCTCCTCACTGTGTGCAGAGGGAGAACGTCTGGACGCCAAGATGAAGCGCCTGGAGACCAAATACACGGCGCTGCATCTGGTTCCACTGATAGAACGTCTCGGTACTCCACAGGTACGGTCCCATCTCCACACTCACTGAGTCCGTGAGGGTTTAGTTCTGTTGGGCTGTCAGATCCTCGAGTGTTTGAGTCTCTCTCCGAACACTTTCTGGAAGTCTGCATTTCTACAGACTTTGCCCAAGGCAATTACCCACAATTCATAGCAATGTGACGTTAAACACAAGAAGAAATGAAAATAAAAAGGTAAACACGGCCATCCTAAACTGTAATTCAAAACCAGTGAAGTCAGGCTCCATGTTAAAGTAACGTAGCTCAGCTGTTCATGTGATGCTTTTAATGTTCTGGAGCATGACATCAGAGAGGAATTACCACGCTAGCTAACTAGTTAACTAGCCAGCTGCTAAATAAGTAAAATTGAACAACTTAATTCATCCACAGCTTCTTGTCACAGCGTAGGAAAGCACATCGCTATCAACAGATAATCATCACCAACCACAGACCGAATGTAAGTGGACGAAGTAACGACCACTGTAAGGCCTCCTGTTCAGCGTTTTGTCCGTCGCCATCTTGTTTTTTTGCAACCAGTGAACAGGAAGTGACCATA
>NW_022284538.1:0-4286 GCF_004355925.1 Anarrhichthys ocellatus
CACACACACACACACACACACACAAACACACAGAAGTTACTACCTGACTTGTGAACATGGCCTGCTGCGCTGCCAGACAACAAGGTCATGCTATGGTTGATGCCAAAAAAACACACACACCCACGCATGGACAAACACACACACACACACACTCACACACACATGTAAAACTGATATTGAAGTTTGAATGTTAGCTGAAATTGGGTTGTTTGCCACATGAGGCCATTGTGAAATATGTGTAGCAGTTTAGTGGGTGTATGTGAGTGCATGCATCAGTGTGTGTGTGTGTGTGTGTGTGTGTGCGCGCGTGTGTGAGAGAGAGAGACAGGCTTGTATGTATGAGTCCCTCTGCAGGAAACAGGCCCGTACCATCTCTGTTCCATCTGACCACTTCTGTTGTTCACACACACACACACACACAAATAAACAAACACACACATACACACACACACACGCGCACACACACACGCCACCTGGCCTCCCAGCTTTGGGCAACAGATGTGGCAATGCCAGTGCTGTGCCAAGCAGCCGGGGCCGGATGTATGGCCTGGCTTGTCCTTCTCACAAACTCTTTTCCTCTCCCCTTTTTCCTCGTTCTCCAATCCTGTCTACGTCTCCTCCTCCCTGTCTGTTCAGCGCTGATGATCCTCCTCTCCTCTTCTCCTCCCTCATCCTCCCTTCCTCTCCCCCATATTTCATCCAAAAAAGCCTCACTCTCTCCAATCCCTCCATCTCTCTCTCCATCTCCCATCCGTTGCTCTCCCCCATAATCATCCTTCCATCTCGGTCCTCTCTCTTCTTCCTTTCCCCACCCCATGCATCCAATTTTTTTCTTCCCCTGCCCCCTCCGATCAACTCCCATTGCTCATTCCCCACACTTGTCCTCCCTTCCGGACTCCCTATCTTTCTTTCTCCTCCTCCGTCCTTTGATGTACCATTCGTTATCATTTTCTCTGAGGTACTGGCTTGTATTCTATCATTCGTCATCATTTTCTTTTCTGTTTTCGCCCTCGTCTTGCACCTCCAGTATTCTCCTGTACTCTCATCTGCCTCCCCTATCGTCCCCTCCATCACCAATCCTCACTGCACTGTTCTGCAGATATTTTCACATAGCACTCCTCCAAAGCCATTCAACTAAAATACCTGACAAGATTTAACTGACTAAACCTATTAGAATGAAAATAATGTTTGATGAGTATGTCCAAATCTAAGGTACTGTGCAGTATTACAATGGTAACTATGAATATATGCAAGTAAATAAAGTGGCATCTGCATCAAACCTTGTGTCAGGAGGTGAAACACCAGCTTGGCACCTATCAGATTATGTTCATGATGTGGAGTAAACAATTACACAACATGCATCCATTTATTTATTAAGAGATATACTGTATGTTTTATCCAGCACAACATTTGTTGAAGAAAGTTATTATCTGATTGATATGTTTAACCAATGCCAAAAGTATAAGTAGTAAAATTATTACTGTATAGATAGTTTAACTAAGCTTAATCAAATCCACTTTTTGTAATAATGACTAGAACAGAAGCCGAGTCTCGAGGGAATATAAAACCAAAAACCTGATCTCCTTCAAACATAAACACATAGACTTAGTATTCAGTTCTTAATAGCCAATAGCTGATAGCAAGGCTTGACAAGCCTTATTGTCTTTAATGTCAAATTGAAAATGTGATGTCAGCCTTCATTTTGTGAGTACTATAAGTTAGTAGCAGGTCAGTTCTGTCTTCTGTCCGATTATGGGACAGAGTTGTTGGAGTGAACACCCTTTTTACTCAAAAGATGAACGCCTGGAAAGCAGACGCAAAGTTTTACTGCCAATCTGCATGTGTTGTATGAGCAATGAGAGTTGATGGTGTTGATAATGAGACAGAGACATTAAAATGAATCTTGTTAACTCATTAGCTGGTTAATTACATATGTCAAAGACGCTTGTTAACCAGGTGCGGACAGATGATATACTGATAAATGGCTAATTAGAGCCCTCAGTGAATTCTGTAAAGCATACCAACGCTGTGAAGAATGATGACGGGCAAGATGTTCTGTCACGCCATAAGTGAAAGTGACTCAATAATTGTTCTCCGTGGTTCTGTGTGATGAAACCCCAAGACCATTTCAGCAACATCTCATGGCAATTCACATTGCAGAGATGATCAATATAATGATTGAAATGTAATCAATTAGAGGATATAGGCAACAGTTCATGTCGCTACTGAAGTGTCCTAGAGCAAGACACTGATTCCCTAACACCTATAGAAGTGCTGCTCTAAACTGTAATGTTCCCTGCAACTGTTCATTACAGCAGGTGTCACAGAATAATCATAATTGTTAATTATGAGCCTACAGAGAAGTGTGCAGTATATATGGAAAAGATGGAGGTACTTGGACACATTGCTACACTCTCTGTATCTGTATACCTGCTTACAGTTTACAGAGTTTTACTGTATTCATACAGCAAAGGGGGTAAAATGTGAGTTGACGTAACCAAAAACAAAAGGAAGATCCAAATTAGTTCTTCGGGAATCTAAAAGCAGCATTCAACAGATGGGAATCTGCAAACATGGGACGGGTGGACAGTGTTTTCCCCACTCAATGCCGCTGTTCTGTGTGTATACAATGTAAATATGCAGGTACAATACAGTTAGAGCACAGTGCCCAGAGGGTATTTTGATACATGTGTGATAGGTAACGTACTTGCTACAGAGAAGTTATTTAGGGGGTAGGGCAGGTCTGCATCCTGAGGTTTCTCTTTGTAGCCGATGAAAGAGCCGTCTGTCTTCAACAGGAAGTAACGCGGCCGCCAGTTCTTTATGTATTCACCTAAAGAAAAAGATAAAGATAGATTTAAGTCAAATATGTTCAATCAGACACACATGAATTCAAATCATGAGGGCAACAGTGATGATGCTGCTGAAGGCAATTGTGCACTCAGGGGTAATGAGGATTATGACGATCATGATGGTATATTGAAAGTATTAATAGCAATAATGATGATGATTTTAAATACAGATTTTATTCCCTTGACGGATAAAAGCCTGTCCACCCAATTCTCATCTGTCCAAAGAATATCTCACACACACACACACACACACACAATCTCTATGTCTCTCACAGTGCTTGCCAGATTCAGATCGGATTATCATGTAAAAAATGACAAAAACATGTTTACCAGCACAACAAGCAAACTATCCATGCCAGGAACATCATCTGGCTGATACATGGGCAGGTGTCGAGGTGATGACCCCTCTACCAAAAAGACACACACATACACACAAACACACGTATGAACTCACAATAACACTCACACTCTCTCTATCACACACACACACACACCCACCCACCCACTACTGGTCGCCAGCAAGGGGGGAGGAAGGGAAGAGGGATCAGATAAGATGAGATGAGACAAGATGACATGAGATGAGATAAGATTACACATGGAGAATGACCCTTCTTACCAACAACGCAGCAACAAATAACAACATCTGTTGAGCAGCTGGTGGCAGAGTATTACCCAACTGGCTGGCACAGACTGGCACTAAGGTGGCAACACAGCTTTATGAGATGACCCACTGCAGGATTACACGAGTGTCAAACATTTCCACACCACAGAGGCGGATCACACAAAGTGCACACACGTGTGTGGATTCACACATAGTTGGATGAGTGTACAATGAGGACATATACAGGGATGAAACTGCGCACACATTCAGAGTACGCGGCTGAAGTAATACTGAGACACACAGCTCCGATGACGGAAACTGACAATCTCAACACTTTGCAAAGCCGGGAGCTGTGTAAACATTTCACTTTCTCATTTCATCAACAACAGAAATAAAAACCACAGAAGGAAACCAATGTTCTCTACCTCTCGACTCCTTTTAATTAACCAGCGATTCGTAGATATGCACACACACACACACACACACACACACACACACACACACACACACACACACACACACCTTGTGAAGACATAGTCTGCTAATAGACAAAGATGCATATGTGCATGCACACATACTCGCACTCGTAACAGACAGACATGCACACAACAGCTCTGATCACCTTCTTTAGGCTAAGTGTGTGTATGTGTGTGTGTTCTATTTGTGACATCCATATAGAGCGGAAATGACAGCAGGCCGTGCTCGTTAACACGTCGCAGAAAACCACCTGCTCCGTCAAAGGGACCATGCGACTGCGGGCCTGCCGGTACCTCTGGGTGCTGCGAGTGGTGGAGGTGTGTGTGTGTGTGTGTGTGTGTGTGTGTGTGTGTGTG